>NC_033802.1:66100803-66102642 GCF_001876935.1 Asparagus officinalis
TATATATATATATATATATATATATATATATATATATATATATATATATATATATATATATATATATATATATATATATATATATATATATATATATATATATATATAATGTAGTTATAAGTATACTTATATGTCATATGTGTATATTATAGAATTACAGTTATATAAATATATTGTATAATTGCATAAGTATAATAATATATAAGTATATTGCATCTAGTATTATATAAAAGTATATCATATAAATAAATTGTATAATTGTACTTAAATAAGTATAATGTAAGTATGTAAGATGTAACAAATACATACATAATTATATAATATGTATGTAGGCTATAAAAATTGCCTTGACTACAGGAGGACCTAAAAACCCGCCATCAAGAGCTCGATTACGCTTACAGGCTTAACCCGCCAGCACGAGTCAAATCTACTCAAGAGTTGAGTGCACCAGATAAATGGAGCTCGCCCGCATGCTTAACTCGCAGCATGAGTCAAGACCACACGATTGCCGAGCTCGCTTGTACTTCCAAGCAATCCACCAGACGATCAGAAACTCTCCTGCAAACTTGATTCTCCTGTACAAGTCAAGTCTACTCATGAGTTGATCCTGCCTGCGTGGCCAGGCAATCGACCAACTCGCCAAACTCATCAGGATACCTAGCGGTCACGCTGTCATGTATAGGGATGGACCTTCCCATTTTCCACGACGTGAAGGGGAGGAGTACAGTACTCCAAGCCCATCAAGCAGCCGTTCACAGTACAAGTGACCAGTCAAATCCACACAGTCGCCAAACTCGCATGCATACTTGACTCGCCTGCACGAGTTAAGTTCATCCAAGTGGTTGAGTTCGCCTGCATGATTCAAGCCATCAGCTAGGCTATTAACAAATTCGCCAGACTCGCCCAAGTCCTAGGCGGCTACAACATCATGCACAGGGATGGGCCTTTCCATTTCCCACGATGTGAAGGAGAGGAGTACAGTACTCCAGGCCCATCAAGCAGCCGTTCACAGTACAAGTTAGAGGCATGGTATCTCTCAACAGGACATGGTCACATCCCATGATCCAGGGGAGTGATCATGTTGTCTCTCCTCTATTTAAAAGCCTCTTCTGGTTACGTAAGGGGGGCTGGCTTTCTGTTAATCAGTTCACTTTTCGACTGAGTTAGAGGCCTGCTCTTTGCACTAGTTTTGCACTGTAGCATCTTCTTCTAGCTTTCAGCCTTGATCGCCATTAAGCTCGGAGATTCGAACTCGATCAATACGAGCTTCTATTGCGTACTAAAGATCACTTGTAACTTCGATCGGATCGTCCAAGGGAAGTAAAATCGGTGTGAGAACTGAGTGAGGCGTCCTATCATTACCAAAGACCCCATGTTAAACAAGGAGGGCATTCCCTCCGTTTCTGTTATAATTTTGATTCATTAGTTTGTAATAAGCTATTCTTATAAACGAAACTCCCATTTCGGGAAATCAAATTTTTACACCAACAACGTATTTATAAATAAGTAATATATACTTATTTGATTCTCTCTCTCTCTCAAGTTATAACTTATAAATATATATAATATATTTATATATAATATATGTATATAATATATGGTTGTATAATAATTATGTAAGTATATACTAATACATAATTATATAAATATAATAAGATTTAACTAATTTTTTAACACTTTTTGTCTCTCTCTCTCTCAAGTTATAACTTATAAATATATATAATATATTTATATATAATATATGTATATAATATATGGTTGTATAATAATTATGTAAGTATATACTAATACATAATTATATAAATATAATAAGATTTAACTAATTTTTTAACACTTTTT
>NC_033802.1:66106357-66130755 GCF_001876935.1 Asparagus officinalis
TATATATATATATATATATATATATATATATAAAAAATACATGAGAAAATTAGATAATTTTGAGAGAAAAATATAGTTTGCTATGACGTAATCCATACAATAGCTCTCATTTGAGTAGTTACAAACTCTTATTTGGTACTAATAATTGTTTGAGATGATATAATATATATATATATATATATATATATATATATATAAAAAATACATGAGAAAATTAGATAATTTTGAGAGAAAAATATAGTTTGCTATGACGTAATCCATACAATAGCTCTCATTTGAGTAGTTACAAACTCTTATTTGGTACTAATAATTGTTTGAGATGATATAATACAAGTGAAAACAGGTATACGAAGTTTACTAGGCGAAACATTGCTAAAATCAACACAAAAGTTGACTTCAACTTTGGACCCATCAATGATCAATAGGGCCCAGCGGTGGTTACGACTCATCGATGGTCTATAGGAATAAATTACAGACTTCAAGAAACAGGATTTTAACCCATCAATAGTCGTGAACAACTATCTTTGGCGATGACGATTGATTGCGGATTTAATGATTTAATCACAATCATTGATTGATTCCTTTCATCTTCAACTTTCATTGTGATTAGGATATCTCTTTTCTGATTTATTAGAGACTATATAAGATTGAAAGAGATAGATTAATAGGTAGGGCTTAAAGGAAGAAATTCTAGGGTTTATTTGAAGAAGACTGAATTGGAGTTTTTAACCCCTAGGGCCTCAACAAATGCTTCCTCATCACTCTCATCATCTTTGGATTATTTCAGCAAGAAGAGTTACCCTTAGTTTTATCATCTACACCGTTGTTTATTAAGCTTCTCTTTGATTCATCGAAGGACGGATTACTAATATAAGAAGACTATAATAGCTTTCTTATTTTCTACGCTTAAACTATGTTTATTGGTTTATTTCAAACTTATTTTTGTGGCATATTCAAACCAGTGTTAATTGGAGGGTTGGTAATAGCTAGGGCTAGGTGTTACTCATTGTGAAGAGTTAGGTTAGACGACTAGTTTCGAGTAGATTCCAAAGGGTGGTCTTTGCAATCCTACAGAATCAGGTTGTTGTAGACATTAAAAAATGTCAAAATTCAAAAAGTGAAAAGAGAGGTCAGGAAAACGAACCCCTTTTCAATCAGAAACGAGGTTCGTTGTTTAGAAAAGAATCAACCTCGAAAACGAGAGTCGCCATGCAGCGGAACTCAATGTTGAAAGATAAAGTTCATTATTGAATGAAACGGAGCCACGAAAGTCGGAGCTCGTCATTGGATACGAGGTTCGAGGTTCACTAGTGGATACAAGGTTCGAAGCTCGTCGTGGGATACGAGTTGAATTCTAGTTGTCAAAGATGAAGCTCGTCGTTAGATATGAGGTTCGAAGCTCGTTATTGGATACGAGGTTCGGAGTTTATCATTGGAGATGAAGTTCATCAATGAAAACAAAGTTTGTCATCAGACTTAAGGTTCGTCAGTGAAGACAAAGTTCATTATCAAAGAAACACGAGGCTCGCCATGCAGTGGGACTCGACATCAAACACGAGGCTCGCCACGCAGTGAGGCTCGACGTCAAAGACGAGGCTTGCCACACAGTGAGACTCGACATCAAACACGAGGCTAGCCACGCAGTGAGGCTCGATATCAAAGACGAGGTTCGCCAATGCAGTGAAGTTCATCACCTACATTAAATCAGGCTGTAACGGCCACAAAGACCCAGTCAGCCACGTGGGCTAAATTCAAGGAGTCAATTATGCCACGACTCCACAATTGCAGCGCATCAGTTACGCCCACGTCCCCACTATTGTAGCATGTCGGTTACGTGCTTAAAACCCTATAAATAGCTATCGATGGCTACAGAGAAAAGGGGATTGTTCTTGATTGGAGATTTTCAAGCTTGGACTTAGAGAAGCATCAGAGCTTAAAGTTTCTGCACGTCAATCCGTAGTTCAAACCTCGATTCCAGCCGGTTAACCTACGTCAGAAGCTCTTGTGATCTTGGTCTGATCGTCAACGGGAGGCAAGCTCGACTCAAGCATCGGGGGAAGCATCCTTTCGCCACCTAGAACCCACCTTAAACAAAAGAGAAACCGAATTAATCTTCTCTTCATCTGTAATCGAGAGAGAGTGAGTGATTGTAAGGGTTCGTACCAAGCGATCGAACCCAGTTTTCTTAAAACAAGAGAATCAATCAATCTTAAATTTTTCGACCCTACAGTTGTGACTCAGAAAAAACTTTTGACATAGTGAGGACACCCCTTCGTGAGAAGAAAGAGCGAACACAGGATTATTATCCGAACCATTATAATATTTTGTGTATCTTTGGTTGGTTGTAACTTTTATTTTATATTATGATGCTTATACGTGTTTTTTAGCGAAAAAATGATAGGAAACTTGTTACCCCATCCCCAGGCCTGAGGCCTACATCTCATATCCATCATAGGTAATACAACATATGAGAGTTCATTGATATACTTGTTATATCTTAAAAGCTAAGATTTGATATCATGATCACTAAAATTAACCTCAAATTCATTAATCTACGAATTAAAAATGTTACAACAAGATGACTAATTAAGGTATATTCAGATATTTCAGACACGGAACATGAGATTTTACTATATATATCTATGTAGATAACCATACTCTTATCACTAAAAAGTTTTAGTAAACCATATTTGTATATAGCGACAAGTGTAGATATTTTTTTTTGCATCCCCGGTCTGAAACGCATGATGGTAACATAAAACTACTCCTTTGTTCGGATGAGTTGAACCTATCATAGTACCACGATAAAGGAGGACCCCATGTCTTCCATCTTTTTGACAGATGGGCAAAGGCCCAGAGCTTGTGAACAGTTCATTGCTTTTGCTTTGGGCAGCACAGAGGGAGTCCCCTCTTCATTAAAAGTTCTGCTGCTAACTTTCAAATTCCCATGCAAGGTGTCAGCAAAACCTGCCAATATTTTAGCATTCTGGCCATCATCAGAGTCCACTTGTATTCAGACACAAGCGAACTAAAGTGATTAAGCTCATGATAGATTTGATTGATTCCAACAAAGAAAGGGGGGGAAATTTAAAAAAAAAAAAAAAAGCTCTTGCGGGTGGCATCTTTGCTCCCCAAGAAATCTCTAGTGGGGGGGACCTTTGCAAAATACTAGAAAAGCTCTAATCAAGTCTAGAGTTATCTGAGGAGAAGTACAAAGTATCCGACTAAAGTATATGCATCCTTGGGTACGTAGTGAAATTGAAGATTTATTCAATGATCAAAACTATATCGATCACTAATGCAATACATTGATATCAACCGATATATATTCACATTGGTTTGAGATTAAAAAGAATTAAGAACCTTGCTAATTTTTCTAATAAATTGCAAAAATTCCTTGTAAGTTAATGTCATTTATAAACAGTTTTTTTACATCCATTCAATTGCCCATATTGGAGGAATAGTTGGACATTCATAGTATGAATATGTTTTGACTCATGTTTTATAGGATTAATCATTTTCCATAGATAAGAAATTCCTTAAGTTCTTTGTGTTTTTTTTATTTTTTATTTTTATTACCCTATGAGCAATATTGCACGTGTGTGTGTTGGGGTTTTAGAATATGTAGATCAATTTCAACGGAGCGGATCATCCACAATGTAGCTCAATCATGCGATTTTAGGCCGCGTTCTTAGATGATTATCTAAGGCGTCACATTAGGAATACTTTTCCCTTATAAAATTTGTAATAAATTTGGAGTTGTTATTCTTCAGACTATCATTATTGAGGACATTTGTATAGGGATTGATTGTGAATAGTCCTAATGAGTGATAAGGCCAGATAACACTTTCTTTGACTATTAAAGATCCTAAATCCACCAAGGGCTGTTTTCTGAATCCAAAAAAAAAAGGATCTCCAAATCCACGAAGAACTTTGCTAAAGAGTCAAAGACTCAAACCCTAAACTCATTTTCTGAATTATTATGGGTTAAAAACAATATCATTATATCAGTGTTTAATGCTTCATAATCTCCTACTTTGTTGATATCTTTTTTTTCTTTAACACAGTTTGTTGTTTGATAAGAAGTTTGATGAAGTTAGAACCGAACCGCACCGAACCGACTTACAACAAATCGGTTCGGTTTTGAATTATAGGCGGTTCAGTTTAGTTGTTCAAATTTTATTAAAAACCGAACCGAACCGACCGTTGCACACCCCTAATCACGAGACCTAAATAGATGGTCAAAAGGGTAGTTATGGAGTTCCCTTTTTCCCTACCTCACTTTCCTCTAATTAATTAACATGAAAGGTTCGTTTCTTTTGGATTGGTTATAAAATATCCAACTGCTTAATTAATCAATTTGCGGTTGATGAATATGCCACCAATGTGGGCACGCACCACAAACAGCCCTCCTGCTGCCGCTGAAGATTACATCTAGGCGTGATTCCATATTAAAAGGAATTGAATGTGACAATGACTTGAGATTGTTGGGGGGGCTCCCATTAAAAACTCCACCACGCATTATAAAAATTTCTTCTAGTAATTATTATAGGAAAAGATCAGTTCCGCAAGATAATAATTGTTTTCAAACCCTCATTTCTTTGTCAATGAGGGTTTTTCAAAAGGTGCTGTCCCTTTCACCATGCTTAGCTTGAAGACTTGAAAATGGTATCCCCTTATTCCTTTCCTCTTTTTTTTTTGTCTACTAAGCATGGTCGAGGTGGAGCCCAACCAACACATCACCCATATAGGCCTCTCATTATAAATCACACTAGCGCGCAATCGTACAAACCACGGTCTTCATTTTTTTTATTTCTGTTATAGTAATTCTGTATTTAAATACAGTTTTTATAAGTGTTACAGTAATAATTTTTAATGCTACAATATCACGTCTGAGCTACAGTGATAACATTACAATAATGTTTTTTACGCTATAATTTCTGATTGTGTTAGAGTAATAATGCTACAGTAATTTACTATGGCATGACCATCGAATATTGAATCCTCCTGATCATGCTACAGTAATAATACTATAGTAATTTACTGTAACATAAATAGTAAATCTTGAATCATCCCGTTATTATTATAGAGGAATATATGAACGATCACATATGAAGACATTTATCTCGTACTATAGCTAATTTCAATTCCAATATATAAACCCCTACCAACTATCGCCTAGTTAATAAAAAAACTCTTCAGATATCACATAATATAAGAAATAAAAACATTTATCTAATATATGTTTCAATAAACATATCATTATCAACTATCAGTACACCCATTAACTTTACTGATACACTACAACAGTTGCGTTGGCAGCCAATAATACTATTTTGCCTGCTATATTATGTACATTTCTAATCACTTTTAGGATTGCATGTCCCTATTTATCCTTCTTTTTTTAATTAAAGGAACGCATGTGCTATATCATGTACCTTCCAATAGGATTATATTCCCCTAAAATTGGGTGAAATGGGGACACCTCGAATTCCAATACAAGTTAACTTCGCATACTTGGGGAGAGAGAAAAGTTTCTTTTCCTTTTGCAATCTTTTTTTTTTTAATGGACAAGGTTGTGAGATTCTCTAGAGAGACCTTCGCATTTATTTTTGGAGCCTTCTTGGCAAAGCGCTACCCCAAGCTAAATCAAAGGACAATAATAAAGGAGAAATTAACCCCACACTCGGCTTCACCCACAACAAGAGAACATAAAGTAAGACAAGTCAACTGATATCCATGTTCAATGAATCCTTTGCCAATTTGTGGGACCCAATCCATTATTTAACCTAGAGAAAAAAGCCACGGGGATTTGATAAGGTTTAGCACCCTCCACTCCCAAAAAAGAAAAAGATAAAACAATGAATGCTTGTCTTCACCTCAAGGCCTTTTCTTGCCCCACGTACAGGGCAAAAGAAGCCCAACTCCCCGTATTTATTCACCCATTTGTCCACACTCATTAAGGGAGCCCCTCAAAATCATAAAACTATCACAAATTATTTTACTTTCAGAGTTTTTACAAAATCACCACAAGCATTTGTTTTGGAAGAAACTGTTTTACACAAGTTTTAGACTTACCTAACAAGGTTTTTTTTTTCAATGAAAAGTAACTTTATTCATCTTCCAAATGTGAAATACAGCATATCAAGATTCTCAGGTTAACTGAGAATTACAAAGCAATCCTAATCAACATACATCTCTCATACTCAAGCCTACATAGAACAAATCCAATCTCTGTTTTCAGCACCAAAAGGACCATTAAGAATAACAACTAAAATGCTGAATTTAATTTCCTTAAACAGTACATCAGCTGACTTCAATTCATGCCTAAAAATTCTGGCATTCCTCTCATTCCATATGCTATAAATTCTAGATATAAGAGCCAATTTCTTTAGCTTTTGCTTAAAACCCCTCCCCCTCAACCTGTTACAAAACCAGTTCAAAACTTGATACCAATTGCACGATCTCCACCTGAACAGTAACCAATTCATGACCATGACCCAAACATCACTTGAATAACAACATTCGAAAAAAAGATGATCCCTGCTCTCAGAACCGGAGCAAAAACTATAGCTGTTTATGATAACAATACCCCTCCTAATCAATCTGTCTTGAGTGAGCAAATGTTTCTGAACTGTTAACCAACTAATAAATGCATGTCTGGGGTAGTTAGATGTCTCCCATACTGTGCCAAACCAAGGCACTAAAGTAGATGCAGGAGAGAGAGCAACATATAAAGTAGATGCAAGAATGAATGGTTTGCTTCAGATTGTCAACACTTCCAAATAGTCCCTGAGCCTTGTCTTTGATCTTCAAGATCTGCCTCCACATCCATGAATCTCTATTTTTTGCCTGAACATGCGAGACATCACAATTTTGCAAATATGTATCATGTATCCACTTGATCCATAGATTTTCTTTATTCACGTGTAAATTCTAGAATAACCTCAGTGTTGAAGCCATACCCCATGTAGAAGCAGAATAGATGCCTAGGCCTCCAAATTTCTTATTTCAAGCAGATTTTATCCCATGAAATAAGAGGAGTTTTGTGGACCTGCTCAGAATTGCCCCAAAGAAAATTCCTGCATAATTTATCTATTTTCTGAAGCACTCTCACAGGTAAAACATAGTTTGAAGTCCAATATTTTTGTATACTAAGGAAAACACTTTTGATTGTTTGTAATCTGCCTGCATAAGACATAAATTTGTTTTCAAGCAAGCCTGAAATTGAGCTGATATCTTATTGAAGATGGTGGAACAATCCATGTATGATAAACGTTTACAAATCAGAGGAACACCCAGATATGTGATGGGTAAGACACCTTCAAGAAGTTCAGAAGATTTGAGACAAGGCCTTTTAGATTATCATCAATGCCTCCAGAGAAAATTTTGCATTTCCCAGGATTAGCCTCAAGACCTGACACAGCACTAAAATCCTTGAAGCATTTGTAGAGCAAGCTGACTGAATGGAGGTCACCTTTAGAGAAGAGGAGAAGGTCATCCGCAAAAATTAGATGAGTGATTTTGAGATCACCACATCTAGGATAGAATTTAAAAGACCTGTTATCCTTAAGCAAATCCAACTGTCTTGAGAGATACTCTATACCCAGATTGAACAAGTAAGGTGAGAGGGGATCACCTTGTCTTAAGCCCCTCTCTCCTTTAAAGTAGCCATAGAGGGTGCCATTTAAAGAAATGGAGTATTTAGGGGAAGTAATACAAGCCAAAATCTAATTAACCATCTTGACAGGAAAACCAAGGCCTTTTAGCATATCATTTAGGAAATCCCAGTTAATAGTGTCAAAAGCTTTTTGATATCAATACTCAACATAATCCTGGGAGAGATATGCTTTCTACTATAGTTTTTCACTATCTCATGAGCTAGTAAGATGTTACTTAAAATTTGCCTACCTCTCACAAAAGCACTCTGAGCCTCATTAATCAAAAACCCCATAACAAATTTAATCATGTTAGCTAGTATTTTAGAAATTATCTTATAAAGGCAATTACAACAGGATATGGGTATGAAATCAGATGGAGTCTTGGGGCATTTTATTTTTGGAATCAAAGTAATTGATGTAGCATTGATTATACCCAGAAGCTTACCAGTTTTAAAACAAAAAATCTTCAATGGCCATTGTTACCTCATCCCTAATGATATTCCAAGCTGATTTGTAGAATGCCATGATAAACCCATCAGGTCCAGGAACTTTATCATCACCCATGGAGAAGACTGTATTTTTAATTTCCTCTTTGGACACTGGAGAAGACAGGGAACTAGCTTGAGCTTCATCCACACATGGACCATTGGAAATAATATTACCATCAGGTTTAAATGTTTTTATAGTAGAGCCCATGCGATTCTTATAAAAGGAAACAACCTCCTGAATAATCTCTTCACCATCAGTTAATCTGCACCCTGAACTATTGTAGAGCACCATTACTCTATTGAGATGTCTTTTTTTTTTAATTGCAAAGTGAAAGAAGTTTGTACATCTGTCTTCTTGCACACTCCATTGAATCATGGACATCTATTGATAGAATGATAGCTCACAATCCAAAAGTTTGTTATATAAAGCAAAATAATTTTTTCCTGATTAATCAAATCATTGTTGAGAGGATCCCCTGTAGGTTATTTTGTATAATTTCCAGATTAATTCTAGCCCTGATCACTTGCTCACTGATATTGTGAAAACTTCTTTTGTTTAGATCCTTCAGTGCATTCTTCAACAGCTTCAATTTGCTTGCAACAGAAAACATAGCACAAAATGCAATTGAGTTTTGCCAAACAAAAGAGATAATAGGCAAGTAGTTATCATGTTTAATCCACATCTTGAAGAATTTAAATGGCTTCTTTCCTTGTACACAGTTATCATAGATTGAAACCAAACCTGGAGAGTGATCAGAGCAACTGGGAGTAAGATACTCAACACGATTAGAGTTGTGCAAGTTGATCCAAGAGTCATTAACCAAAGCTCTATCCAATCTACTCCAAACCTTGGAATTAGAATCCTGTTTATTATTCCATGTGTAGTAGCAACCCTCAGTTTTTAAATGTGACAATTGACACTTGTCAATAAATTCCCTGAAATCAATAGTTTCAGCTTCAATAACTGCAGAACCACCCATTTTATCCTCATGCCCAGTAGTGGCATTGAAGTCACCAGATAGAATCCATGCCATGTTTCCAACTACTTGCTGAATTTGAAAAATATCTTGCCAAAGAGCTTACCTATTTTCTTGTTGATTATGTCCATATATAGAAGATACTAAACAATCAATTCTTCCATCCAGGATTTAACTAAACAGGTGATATGTTGGGTAGAAATCTTGTCAACATGAACATCCAAAGTATTTGGATCCCATAGAATCAGTAATCTGGCTTTGCTAGAACTACCTGCATTAGAAATCCACTTTTCAGTTACCATGTATCTTTTTTGCTATAGCTGGAAGCTTGTTGACCTTAACTTTTGTTTCAATGAGAGCCATGAAAGAGATATGATGCTGCTGAATGTGGAGCTTAACCAAATGTTGCTTAGAGGACTTGTTTAGCCCTCTAATATTCCAAAAAGGGAAATTCATATTTTTAAAACATCCCCTCCATTCATATTTGAGGGGTTATCCACCAGATTATTGAGATGATCAAAAGAGTTTCCAAGTGTTGGAAAGCCCTTAACTCCATATTTTTGCATATCTGCCCAATTCCTGCTAGCTTGGGAACTTTTGCTTACTATAGAATTCCAAGTTCCATGGTCCTGAACATGCACAACATGCACCAGATTATTTACAGAAGAGCACAAATTTTCTCCAGCCTGTGTATGTAACCCCTTGGTGATATTCCAGAAATCTGATCCTGAACATGCACAACGTGCACAGAATCTTGAATCATTTTCAGACCATCCCTGACAGGCCAGATTGTATTCCCTTCAACTTGAGGATATCTCCTTGAACATGATCTTGAGCTTGTACAACAAGCACAAGGTTATTTATTTGAGAGCACTCCTTAGTTTGTGAATTTATCCCTCCAAATGAAACCCCAAAAACATGTTCTTGAATTTGCACATCATTATTTCCACCAGAAAGCTGTAGGCTCTTCATCCTAAGGATATCTCCCAGAAGAGCATATTCACCATTCAAGACAGGTTTAATCCCCAGATTTTCAGGGTCAGCTTGATTCACAGGCTTTGGTTTTTGCACCCATCTTTTAGTCATGGGGTATCTCTTACAAAAAAATGTATCATGCCCCCACAAGTTTGCAACTATTACACTATTTAGGTTTAAGCTCATAAATCACCTTTGATTAAAAAATTTCCCATTTGGACCATGAATAGGAATTATATCAGGAAGAGGTGAAAGCATATGAACTTCAACTAAAACCCTAGCATAGGTCAATGTTTGCTTGCTAGCAATTAGCTTATCAGTGGCAATTGGCCTATCAACTTGACTAGCTATTTTACTTATAGCATTTGAGGTCCACAACTTTAATCTCAGTCCAGGCAGCTGAATCCACAGAGGGTAGACTTTATCATTTATCTTCTCTATATCTTCATCATTAGTCCATACTTTCAACAGGAGGGGCCTAGAACCAAAGAACCAGGGGTCATTCACTAAGATATCCTTCATTTCCTCTTTGCTCTTGAATTTGAACAAGAATAAGCCTGGCTTAAGCAAACACACTCCAGGCTCAAAGATTTCAGGTACCAGAGGAGACACAATTTTGTTATCAATCTTATTCTTATCATGATCTAAAGAAACAGATTCAAGAACTTAATTCAAATTCTTAGCTTTAGCAGCAGAAGCAATCATCATATTTGAATTTAATGCAACAGTAGTAGAATAAAGAACAAATTTCTCTTTCTGTGAACTTTTTTAAGGATTTGGGTCAAAAGATCTAGTCGAAATCAAAACTGGTTGCTGACAAAAAGATTCAAAATCAACCTTATTAGCCTAAGAAATCTTACTAGATCCACTTGCACCAGAGTTCAAGATCAGAGATCCACTGAGCATACTTTCCTGATCTCCAGCGATCACATCTTTGCAAGAGAGATTCCTATATTGAAGATTTTGAGATCCAAACATCTGAGAGCTAACATGAGGGTGGGAATCAACAAGAAAACTATCAGATCTGAGAATCTTCAACGATTTCTTCTTCTTCTCACCACATGGTCCAGTTTACCCTATGATCTCAGAGCTCAGATTACATCATCTTCATTAATTCTTGAAGCTGAATTAATCTCCAAGGATTGAGAACCAGATCGTAATCCAATACTGAATTTTTTTTCCCAGAATTTCTTTTTTCCCCGTCATTTTTCAAGGTGTTTCAAGGCGGGGGCGTATGTTAGCAAGGCAAAAATCGTCTGCTAATGTGCGCCTAGAGAACCGCTGATTTTCATATACGTTATTCACTAGTTAAATTCACACTTAGCATTTTTTACATTACCTAACAAGGTTAAGATCTTCTTCTGGACACTTTGCAAACGCAAGCTCCGAACTAAATCTAATCTATCAGTTAAACATTGGATAGGAGATACAACTTGCTCTTTCTGCAACTCTGCAGTTGAAACATAATCTCGCCTTTTTTTTTAGGACTATGATTTTACCGAAGAAGCATGTAGACCCTTTTTTAAAGAGATATCCATTTCCGCTCGCCAGCAACCTGGTCTATATTATTTCCTATTTTCTGTTGGTGCTTATGGATAACACGCAATGTTATTATTTTTAAAGAGATATCCATTTCTGCTCAACAACTATCGGCTAACGTTGTGCATTTCACTATGTTCCGAACATGTAACTTTTCATGAAGAAGAAGGCAGCCAGTATTCATGCAGCAACCAAACATCATGCAATCTCAAGCTTGATACAGGAAGATGAAACTAGTATGGTTGGGGACAACTTCTGAAACTTAGTTTTTATTGCTATCCTTGTAAATACTAATGCTTATTACTTGACTGTGTTTTGCTTTTTTCTGTCTTTTTTGCAAGTGGGTATACCTGCTCTATGTTTTTGTAAATAATAGGACCTTGGCTTTGAGGAATTTCATACTCTTGTATTAAGTTTCAAATGACGTCAAGGACCTCTCTTTGATTTTAATCAAGAGCATGTAATCCTCCTTAGTCGTAGCTATGTACTGACAAAAAATCTCTTTGGCCATAATAATAATCTGCTTTCATTCTTTTGATAATTTTCTTTTACAAAACAATCTCTTCAAATCTCGTAAAATTTGCCACCGCTAACGTGTAGAGTAGGGTGAGAATTTTTTTGCAAAAAAACTTTTAAAAAAGAATTTTCTTTAAAAAAAGATTGTTTAAAAAGTTTGAGGCTAATTTTCATCATTTTTAGGGTAACACGAAAAAAATAGTATTTCGGTTGTTAATGGGGAAAACACACCTGTTTGTTGGAAATTTGTGGTAAAAAGACAATGAAAGAAAATTTGACTTGTATTCTCTCAATAATCGATTACAATTTGGATTCCGATTACAAAAGAGAGGAAAACGAATTTGGTTTTCCCCTTTGTTTAAAACTAGGTTCTTCTTGGTAGCGATGGAGTGCCTCCTTCGATTGATCTCGTCGAACTTGCTCTCCGTTGACGATCCGACCGTCCTTCTTCACTGGAACAATTGAAGCGTTTGATGACTTCGGTTTAGAACTCTTGACGAGTGTAAAGAACTCTGAACGAGTTAAGAACTCTGACAAGAGTTGTTGAAAACCGACTGTTTGGTTTGATGAGATTAAGTTGGGTTGCAAACTTAATCACGAACTCTTAAAATGAGTTTCAGAAATAAACTCAGAGTGAGTTAAAACTCTATAACAGAGTTGTTGGAACCGAAGATTCGGTTAATTGCCAAGTGGACTAGATTGTTGATGAAGGGATCCCTCGGGATTCGATTAACTGATCGTTGATCAGTTCTTTGATTTCCAAAAGATCTTCTTCTTCGTTAAACTGCTGAGATTTGATGACCTTAGGCGGTTTTGATGCCAGCTCACCTAAACCTTATACGGTTTTGATATCAGAAAATCGATCAAACGACCAACCGATCAACCCCTTACTCAGTTGAGTAAGTTGGTTATTTATAGGGTGATGTGGGGTGTAACCAACCCCTATTTCCGCTCCTTTGTGGGCGAGAATCCCTCATAAGTGAATATTTGTCAGAGGTGTAGTGTTAACGTGACAAGAAGAATATTGCTATGGAAGCAATTTTGAGGACTTATCGCTCTATTGAAGAGAGTCGATAAGTGAATATTTGTCAGAGGTGTAGTGTTAACGTGACAAGAAGAATATTGCTATGGAAGCAATTTTGAGGACTTATCGCTCTATTGAAGAGAGTCGATAAGTGAATATTTGTCAGAGGTGTAGTGTTAACGTGACAAGAAGAATATTGCTATGGAAGCAATTTTGAGGACTTATCGCTCTATTGAAGAGAGTCGATAAGTGAATATTTGTCAGAGGTGTAGTGTTAACGTGACAAGAAGAATATTGCTATGGAAGCAATTTTGAGGACTTATCGCTCTATTGAAGAGAGTCGATAAGTGAATATTTGTCAGAGGTGTAGTGTTAACGTGACAAGAAGAATATTGCTATGGAAGCAATTTTGAGGACTTATCGCTCTATTGAAGAGAGTCGATAAGTGAATATTTGTCAGAGGTGTAGTGTTAACGTGACAAGAAGAATATTGCTATGGAAGCAATTTTGAGGACTTATCGCTCTATTGAAGAGAGTCGATAAGTGAATATTTGTCAGAGGTGTAGTGTTAACGTGACAAGAAGAATATTGCTATGGAAGCAATTTTGAGGACTTATCGCTCTATTGAAGAGAGTCGATAAGTGAATATTTGTCAGAGGTGTAGTGTTAACGTGACAAGAAGAATATTGCTATGGAAGCAATTTTGAGGACTTATCGCTCTATTGAAGAGAGTCGATAAGTGAATATTTGTCAGAGGTGTAGTGTTAACGTGACAAGAAGAATATTGCTATGGAAGCAATTTTGAGGACTTATCGCTCTATTGAAGAGAGTCGATAAGTGAATATTTGTCAGAGGTGTAGTGTTAACGTGACAAGAAGAATATTGCTATGGAAGCAATTTTGAGGACTTATCGCTCTATTGAAGAGAGTCGATAAGTGAATATTTGTCAGAGGTGTAGTGTTAACGTGACAAGAAGAATATTGCTATGGAAGCAATTTTGAGGACTTATCGCTCTATTGAAGAGAGTCGATAAGTGAATATTTGTCAGAGGTGTAGTGTTAACGTGACAAGAAGAATATTGCTATGGAAGCAATTTTGAGGACTTATCGCTCTATTGAAGAGAGTCGATAAGTGAATATTTGTCAGAGGTGTAGTGTTAACGTGACAAGAAGAATATTGCTATGGAAGCAATTTTGAGGACTTATCGCTCTATTGAAGAGAGTCGATAAGTGAATATTTGTCAGAGGTGTAGTGTTAACGTGACAAGAAGAATATTGCTATGGAAGCAATTTTGAGGACTTATCGCTCTATTGAAGAGAGTCGATAAGTGAATATTTGTCAGAGGTGTAGTGTTAACGTGACAAGAAGAATATTGCTATGGAAGCAATTTTGAGGACTTATCGCTCTATTGAAGAGAGTCGATAAGTGAATATTTGTCAGAGGTGTAGTGTTAACGTGACAAGAAGAATATTGCTATGGAAGCAATTTTGAGGACTTATCGCTCTATTGAAGAGAGTCGATAAGTGAATATTTGTCAGAGGTGTAGTGTTAACGTGACAAGAAGAATATTGCTATGGAAGCAATTTTGAGGACTTATCGCTCTATTGAAGAGAGTCGATAAGTGAATATTTGTCAGAGGTGTAGTGTTAACGTGACAAGAAGAATATTGCTATGGAAGCAATTTTGAGGACTTATCGCTCTATTGAAGAGAGTCGATAAGTGAATATTTGTCAGAGGTGTAGTGTTAACGTGACAAGAAGAATATTGCTATGGAAGCAATTTTGAGGACTTATCGCTCTATTGAAGAGAGTCGATAAGTGAATATTTGTCAGAGGTGTAGTGTTAACGTGACAAGAAGAATATTGCTATGGAAGCAATTTTGAGGACTTATCGCTCTATTGAAGAGAGTCGATAAGTGAATATTTGTCAGAGGTGTAGTGTTAACGTGACAAGAAGAATATTGCTATGGAAGCAATTTTGAGGACTTATCGCTCTATTGAAGAGAGTCGATAAGTGAATATTTGTCAGAGGTGTAGTGTTAACGTGACAAGAAGAATATTGCTATGGAAGCAATTTTGAGGACTTATCGCTCTATTGAAGAGAGTCGATAAGTGAATATTTGTCAGAGGTGTAGTGTTAACGTGACAAGAAGAATATTGCTATGGAAGCAATTTTGAGGACTTATCGCTCTATTGAAGAGAGTCGATAAGTGAATATTTGTCAGAGGTGTAGTGTTAACGTGACAAGAAGAATATTGCTATGGAAGCAATTTTGAGGACTTATCGCTCTATTGAAGAGAGTCGATAAGTGAATATTTGTCAGAGGTGTAGTGTTAACGTGACAAGAAGAATATTGCTATGGAAGCAATTTTGAGGACTTATCGCTCTATTGAAGAGAGTCGATAAGTGAATATTTGTCAGAGGTGTAGTGTTAACGTGACAAGAAGAATATTGCTATGGAAGCAATTTTGAGGACTTATCGCTCTATTGAAGAGAGTCGATAAGTGAATATTTGTCAGAGGTGTAGTGTTAACGTGACAAGAAGAATATTGCTATGGAAGCAATTTTGAGGACTTATCGCTCTATTGAAGAGAGTCGATAAGTGAATATTTGTCAGAGGTGTAGTGTTAACGTGACAAGAAGAATATTGCTATGGAAGCAATTTTGAGGACTTATCGCTCTATTGAAGAGAGTCGATAAGTGAATATTTGTCAGAGGTGTAGTGTTAACGTGACAAGAAGAATATTGCTATGGAAGCAATTTTGAGGACTTATCGCTCTATTGAAGAGAGTCGATAAGTGAATATTTGTCAGAGGTGTAGTGTTAACGTGACAAGAAGAATATTGCTATGGAAGCAATTTTGAGGACTTATCGCTCTATTGAAGAGAGTCGATAAGTGAATATTTGTCAGAGGTGTAGTGTTAACGTGACAAGAAGAATATTGCTATGGAAGCAATTTTGAGGACTTATCGCTCTATTGAAGAGAGTCGATAAGTGAATATTTGTCAGAGGTGTAGTGTTAACGTGACAAGAAGAATATTGCTATGGAAGCAATTTTGAGGACTTATCGCTCTATTGAAGAGAGTCGATAAGTGAATATTTGTCAGAGGTGTAGTGTTAACGTGACAAGAAGAATATTGCTATGGAAGCAATTTTGAGGACTTATCGCTCTATTGAAGAGAGTCGATAAGTGAATATTTGTCAGAGGTGTAGTGTTAACGTGACAAGAAGAATATTGCTATGGAAGCAATTTTGAGGACTTATCGCTCTATTGAAGAGAGTCGATAAGTGAATATTTGTCAGAGGTGTAGTGTTAACGTGACAAGAAGAATATTGCTATGGAAGCAATTTTGAGGACTTATCGCTCTATTGAAGAGAGTCGATAAGTGAATATTTGTCAGAGGTGTAGTGTTAACGTGACAAGAAGAATATTGCTATGGAAGCAATTTTGAGGACTTATCGCTCTATTGAAGAGAGTCGATAAGTGAATATTTGTCAGAGGTGTAGTGTTAACGTGACAAGAAGAATATTGCTATGGAAGCAATTTTGAGGACTTATCGCTCTATTGAAGAGAGTCGATAAGTGAATATTTGTCAGAGGTGTAGTGTTAACGTGACAAGAAGAATATTGCTATGGAAGCAATTTTGAGGACTTATCGCTCTATTGAAGAGAGTCGATAAGTGAATATTTGTCAGAGGTGTAGTGTTAACGTGACAAGAAGAATATTGCTATGGAAGCAATTTTGAGGACTTATCGCTCTATTGAAGAGAGTCGATAAGTGAATATTTGTCAGAGGTGTAGTGTTAACGTGACAAGAAGAATATTGCTATGGAAGCAATTTTGAGGACTTATCGCTCTATTGAAGAGAGTCGATAAGTGAATATTTGTCAGAGGTGTAGTGTTAACGTGACAAGAAGAATATTGCTATGGAAGCAATTTTGAGGACTTATCGCTCTATTGAAGAGAGTCGATAAGTGAATATTTGTCAGAGGTGTAGTGTTAACGTGACAAGAAGAATATTGCTATGGAAGCAATTTTGAGGACTTATCGCTCTATTGAAGAGAGTCGATAAGTGAATATTTGTCAGAGGTGTAGTGTTAACGTGACAAGAAGAATATTGCTATGGAAGCAATTTTGAGGACTTATCGCTCTATTGAAGAGAGTCGATAAGTGAATATTTGTCAGAGGTGTAGTGTTAACGTGACAAGAAGAATATTGCTATGGAAGCAATTTTGAGGACTTATCGCTCTATTGAAGAGAGTCGATAAGTGAATATTTGTCAGAGGTGTAGTGTTAACGTGACAAGAAGAATATTGCTATGGAAGCAATTTTGAGGACTTATCGCTCTATTGAAGAGAGTCGATAAGTGAATATTTGTCAGAGGTGTAGTGTTAACGTGACAAGAAGAATATTGCTATGGAAGCAATTTTGAGGACTTATCGCTCTATTGAAGAGAGTCGATAAGTGAATATTTGTCAGAGGTGTAGTGTTAACGTGACAAGAAGAATATTGCTATGGAAGCAATTTTGAGGACTTATCGCTCTATTGAAGAGAGTCGATAAGTGAATATTTGTCAGAGGTGTAGTGTTAACGTGACAAGAAGAATATTGCTATGGAAGCAATTTTGAGGACTTATCGCTCTATTGAAGAGAGTCGATAAGTGAATATTTGTCAGAGGTGTAGTGTTAACGTGACAAGAAGAATATTGCTATGGAAGCAATTTTGAGGACTTATCGCTCTATTGAAGAGAGTCGATAAGTGAATATTTGTCAGAGGTGTAGTGTTAACGTGACAAGAAGAATATTGCTATGGAAGCAATTTTGAGGACTTATCGCTCTATTGAAGAGAGTCGATAAGTGAATATTTGTCAGAGGTGTAGTGTTAACGTGACAAGAAGAATATTGCTATGGAAGCAATTTTGAGGACTTATCGCTCTATTGAAGAGAGTCGATAAGTGAATATTTGTCAGAGGTGTAGTGTTAACGTGACAAGAAGAATATTGCTATGGAAGCAATTTTGAGGACTTATCGCTCTATTGAAGAGAGTCGATAAGTGAATATTTGTCAGAGGTGTAGTGTTAACGTGACAAGAAGAATATTGCTATGGAAGCAATTTTGAGGACTTATCGCTCTATTGAAGAGAGTCGATAAGTGAATATTTGTCAGAGGTGTAGTGTTAACGTGACAAGAAGAATATTGCTATGGAAGCAATTTTGAGGACTTATCGCTCTATTGAAGAGAGTCGATAAGTGAATATTTGTCAGAGGTGTAGTGTTAACGTGACAAGAAGAATATTGCTATGGAAGCAATTTTGAGGACTTATCGCTCTATTGAAGAGAGTCGATAAGTGAATATTTGTCAGAGGTGTAGTGTTAACGTGACAAGAAGAATATTGCTATGGAAGCAATTTTGAGGACTTATCGCTCTATTGAAGAGAGTCGATAAGTGAATATTTGTCAGAGGTGTAGTGTTAACGTGACAAGAAGAATATTGCTATGGAAGCAATTTTGAGGACTTATCGCTCTATTGAAGAGAGTCGATAAGTGAATATTTGTCAGAGGTGTAGTGTTAACGTGACAAGAAGAATATTGCTATGGAAGCAATTTTGAGGACTTATCGCTCTATTGAAGAGAGTCGATAAGTGAATATTTGTCAGAGGTGTAGTGTTAACGTGACAAGAAGAATATTGCTATGGAAGCAATTTTGAGGACTTATCGCTCTATTGAAGAGAGTCGATAAGTGAATATTTGTCAGAGGTGTAGTGTTAACGTGACAAGAAGAATATTGCTATGGAAGCAATTTTGAGGACTTATCGCTCTATTGAAGAGAGTCGATAAGTGAATATTTGTCAGAGGTGTAGTGTTAACGTGACAAGAAGAATATTGCTATGGAAGCAATTTTGAGGACTTATCGCTCTATTGAAGAGAGTCGATAAGTGAATATTTGTCAGAGGTGTAGTGTTAACGTGACAAGAAGAATATTGCTATGGAAGCAATTTTGAGGACTTATCGCTCTATTGAAGAGAGTCGATAAGTGAATATTTGTCAGAGGTGTAGTGTTAACGTGACAAGAAGAATATTGCTATGAAAGCAATTTTGAGGACTTATCGCTCTATTGAAGAGAGTCGATAAGTGAATATTTGTCAGAGGTGTAGTGTTAACGTGACAAGAAGAATATTGCTATGGAAGCAATTTTGAGGACTTATCGCTCTATTGAAGAGAGTCGATAAGTGGATATTTGTCAGAGGTGTAGTGTTAACGTGACATCTGTGGGGGAAAGAATATTGTAGCGTCTCATTAGGGAGGACTGCTGAATATCTTATCATCGGAGCGATGAATTGTGATACTTGTGATTTGAACAAGATTGTGGAATTTTATCAACCCATTTAAGAAGGGCTGATAAATTGGATATTTACCACTCTGTTGGGGAGAGTTAGTAAATTGATCATGACTTGAATGATTTTGAAGACTTATTGTTCTTCTGATGAGAATCAACAAGTGGATTTTGACAGAGGAATCATTGTTACAACTATGTAAACAAGACTCAGGCTCTGTAGGATATGACATCCGTCTGAGGTGTAGTATTAACCTGACGATGATTTAAATCCAATGTGGTCCTTTCGCTTGGGATAATTGTACTGCAAACAAGGTGACCTTGCGTTGAAGGTTCGAAACGCAGAATTAAGAACCATTGCAACGCAGGTCTAGGCCTGGCGTTTGGAAAATTTGAACGCAGAGGTAATTCTGCGTTAAAGTCTTACTCGACTTTATCCATTAACGTGTAATGATCACGTTTTAGAGTCCCAATCTGATTTAACAGCCCGACGGCTGTTATAAATAGCCCCGTAGGGTCACATCAAGAGTTATTCAACTCTTTTTGCCTTGCTTAGTTCCAAGAACGAGAATTCTCGTTTCTGTTGATTTTCTGCCAATTCTCTCCGACGAACTCCGTCTTCTCCGATTGAGATCACCCGCATGGCGCCCAGAAGGATGAGTTCGGGTTCCAAGAAGGTCGTCAAGGCGACTTCGGAGGCGCCGTCGGCCGATACCACCGGCGATGTCGCTGCTTTGACAAGAGCTCCGACATTGCCGTCGCTGTCGCATGAACTTTGTTGCCGTGGTAAGGGGCGGCTATGGCAACTTGTTTCGACAAGTTCTCTGAAAACCCTAGATGGGTTCTCCTCAACGAGGAAGATGACTCGTTCTCCATCAGAAACGCAGAGTTATGGCTCTGTGTTACAAATTGGAAACGCAGACTTAAGACTGCGTTTAAAGAACATAGAGTTAATTCTCTATGTCAAAACTTGGGAACGCAGAGTTTAGGGCTCTGTGTTAAAATTGGAAACGCAGGCTTAAGACCGCGTTTAGGAAACATAGAGTTAATACTCTTTGTTGAAATTGGGAACACAGAGTTTAGAGCTCTGTGTTAAAAATTGGAAACGCAGGCTTAAAGTTCTGCATTCAAGAAACATAGAGTTAACTCTCTTTGTTAAAATTGGGAACACAGAGTTTGGAGCTCTGTGTTAAAAATTGGAAACGCAGGCTTAGAATTCTGCGTTCAAGTGTTGTAACGCAGGATTTAATTTCTGCGTTCAGGTGTTATAACGCAGGATTTTATCTCTGCGTTCAAATGTTGTAACGCAGGATTTAATCTCCGCGTTCAGGTGTTATAACGCAGGATTTTATCTCTGCGTTCAAATGTTGTAACGCAGGATTTTATCTCTGCGTTCAAATGTTGTAACGCAGGATTTTATCTCTGCGTTCAAATGTTGTAACGCAGGATTTTATCTCTGCGTTCAAATGTTGTAACGCAGGATTTTATCTCTGCGTTCAAATGTTGTAACGCAGGATTTTATCTCTGCGTTCAAATGTTGTAACGCAGGATTTTATCTCTGCGTTCAAATGTTGTAACGCAGGATTTTATCTTTGCGTTGTTCATTTCATGTTAGCAATCTCTTTATACTGCTAACTGTTGCTTTTGATTTTTACAGTGCTTTTTTCCAATGTGCCACTTCTGCCGGAGCAGCACTTCAACTACACTGATGATCCCGAAGTGGGGAGAGCTTTTGGTCTTCATAGAGAAATTCCTCTGTGCACTTTCCCGAGTTTGGAGCGGGAACATTTAATCAGGTTTGCCGAGTGTTCCACCCTTAGGGCTTTGATCACCGATCTGGATCTGGAAACTCCTGCGGGTCTGGATCAATTTGTCAAACCCTCATTCTTATTTGGTGATCATATATCTGCTGATGGGCAAGTCGGGTATGTAGAAGACTCCCGGATGCTGCGAAGAGTCGATGATCGTTTACTCTTCCTTCCCAGCATGAAGAGAATGTACCCGCTTTCCTACTTCCTGAGTGTTGGTGGTCGTAGGGGCTTGGCCTTCGATCTCGTCAAGGAGAAAGAGAACGTTTCGTTTGGCTCTGGTCAATCATCTCGTGTTCAGATTGACGGACAACTCAAAGGTCTGCGACCTGGTAGATTTGAGATAAAGGATCCCACTCAGGAGACACCTCTTCCAGCGAACATTTTCATACGCCGGCTTATTGCCGCTCAAGGCGAATTTTCTACACAAGCCTTCCGTTCTCCTGGCTGGTTGTTTTCTGGAGAAGATGGTTGGTGGACTCGGATGGTAGATTTTATCCTTGAGGAACTCAAAGAGCCTCTTACTCAGTCTGGCCTTATGATACCAGTACAGGCCACGAGACGTGGGATTACTCAGAGCTATCCCTGCTTCTTCGCTATGCTGGAGCGATACAACCCGGATAGCTGCACCTTTTTTACACCTGTTGGGGAGTTAGGATTTGCTCTCCACGAGATGTATGCTGTATCAGGACTATCCTTTGGGCAAGTGCCCTATGAAGAATTTGTTCCAACAACTGAAGAGCTATCCATCTTGAGGGCTGCTCATCCAGAGATATACAGCACTTTTTGGGAGTTGCTATGTCATTTCCACATTTGCGCTCAGGTCGCTGGGATGCGTGGGGGTGGTCTTATGCATACCGCCTGGGCAGATTATTTGTTTCAGAACCTGGGTCAGAAAGATTTGAAAGTGACCCGTCTTGGCGTAAGCTCTGCTAAGAGTATCAAAGCTCGCATCAAAACTCCTAACGCCATTTATAGGAATACGCGCTTAGAAGATGGATTCGAAGCCGACAGTGAATTTGAAAGTTTCCATTATCAGGCTGCAATTCCTATTTCTGACACGGCCCTTCTCGCTGGTTTCTTGATGCTATGGTTGAAGCGGTGTGTTGTGCCGACGAAGCCAGCTGAATCGATCTTGGTTGAGGTCGTTTATCCAGCCGTTCTCCTGGCTCATGGAAGACCACTAAGCCTTCTCTCGGCAATGACAGGTTGTCTGCAGAGGGGCTTACGGGATTTGGTTTCTGAACTCCTCGACGTCCAGGAGATGATTGTTGCTGGGAGGAAAGTTTGGAAGACTTCTCAACCCCGCACACCAATGCCCTACACTTATTTAGTGGCTTGGTTTGTGCTGCACTGTCCCTCTTTGATGCGGGGGATTATACATACTGACGAGACCTCTACTCCTTTCGTGCAAAGGCTCGAGCCAGCCACGTGGACGACTGCGTACATAGTCCGGGCTAGGCAACTTTTGTCTTCGGAAGCCAGTTATGATCTCTTTTGCTGTCGCCCTTGCTTTGATGGGGCTGAAGAAGAAGGCCCGAAGTTTGGCGACGTAGTCTTCGAAGGGTCCTCGCTTTTAAATACAGGGACCTTCCAATGGCTTCTCACTATCAGGGTGGGTTATCTGGTTTTCAGAATAGGTGAAAGATGCATAATTGAGCCTTACGTTCCTTCACGTTTTGCCCGACAGTTCGGGTACGACCAGCTTTACGTTGGTAACCCTAATCCACAATTAGCTCACATCGGGAATCTGTATGAAGGAGCTCGTGCTTGGCGTTTCTTTATTGCCCGAGGAACTCATGCGCAGTTTACTCTGCCTAATCTGCCACCTAATTGTTCCACTGTAGCAGATTTCCGCAATTGGTTTGATAAAGCTTCTCTGATCCCAGAATATGACATTTATACTTCGTGTATAAACGAAATCCGAGAGCTCTATAAATCAAGAAGTGGTTCCGGCAGGACTCGACTCCCAGGGATAGAGGATTATCTGTCCTGCGAACGAGAGGCGTCCGGAATCGAAGAAATCTCAGGGGAATTACCCGCTGCTAAGCCTTCTGAAGAAGAAGAGGACACTAAAGAGGCTTTTGAGGGAGCACCTCTTTCTAGACCCCGTCCCCTGAGATCTTCAGGGAAGAAGGCTCTTACTGCTGAGGAGGTAGGCGAATACGATAGAAGAATTCGTAAACGAAAACCTGTCGCAGCTAAGAACTCTAAGAGAGCTAAGCTGATGGGGGACGCCATGAAGTCTGCACTTGCTTCGTCTCCCGAAAACAGCGGGGATACTATACCTCCAGCTGCTCCTCCTAGTCCTGAAATCCTGACAGGTGGGCAGGGATTGATTGTCCCAGATTCAGTGCCAGATGTGCCCGAAAAGATATCATCTAAAGCTGTAAACGCTCCCATTCGCACTGATTATGAGAATTGCTTCACTTATCCGCCGACTGCTCCACCCCCAAGCTCGGAGACTTTGAGGAAACTCATCGAGCAATTAGAGTACTGGATGCAGATGACTATTGATGTCGTTAGTCTCGGGGACGTGAGTTTCAAAGTCTTCGAACCCCATCTGCTGAAGTGTCTTGCCAAGATTAGGGACCAGGGGGATACATTATGGACCGAACATTGTCACGAGAGCATTATTGTTCTGGAATATGAACTGGAATTCCTTTCAATGCTACAACGCGATGCCATCGAACCAGAAGTGGATCGGGCTCTTTCTCATGCCAGAGCTTTGAAGGTACATCAGCAAGAGGCTCTTCAGAAGAGTCTAAACGAAGCAGATTCTCGTATTACTCGCCTGCGCGGGGAACATCTTCAAGTGCAAGTGGACTTGGGCACTTTTGCTGCAGGTATTCGGGATACTGCGATTGAGCTTACCCGTGCTGGTATCGAGCAAGCTCAGATAACTGCTCGATTAGCGGGCGACATGGAAGTCATAAAAGGGTTAATTGCTTATTGTGACGGGCTTTTCAAGGGCTATTGTGATGAGCTTGTTGTTGCTGACAAAGTTAGACGGGAGATTGCAGAAGCAGCACCAAATGAAGAGGAGCTCAAGAGCAAGATAACAGAGGAAGTCAAAAAG
>NC_033802.1:66131755-66142162 GCF_001876935.1 Asparagus officinalis
TATCTCGTTGGTCGGGGCGTCTGGAGGATTGCCATTCATCGGTTGTATGAGGGTCGTTCGCCCTCTCTGTTCTTCCGATCCGTAGTTGTAACATCCTCACATGATTCCATTGGCCTTGCGATTTCGTTTCGCAGGCGCTGACGTTGTCTGTGCGGGCGTCTCTTTTGAGAGAGTCATAACCCCTCAGCGACGGAAGATGATCGGCAGATGCAGATCTGACCTGGTTGGATAGGAGAGATCTCCCGATCAGCTTCGGCATCAAAACGGGAGCGACGATCTTCGTTGCCAGCTTCAACTATTCTTCGTGACCAAACAGAAGTTTCTCCTTGGAAGAGAGCTTTGGGAGACTTGGACTCGGCGAGGGGCAGGTGGATTCGGACGAGAATGACACGATTACTCTCCGAACTTTTGTTGGTCGAATTTCGCTAACTCAGACCTCCCGACTCCTCCGCCGGATCCGGGATCCGCTGACTGGGGCGCCCCGACACTCGGTAGTAAAGCTGTGCTCCTGCCACTTAGTGTCCAGATTGTGTCGGGGAAGAAATTGTGCTTCTCTTCATTGTTGATCATATGCACTCAGTTAACACTACTTCATGCGTTACAAAGATCCGGTCCTGTTTTAATAAGAATCACGTTAGCAATAAAAATCAGAGAAGAACAAAAGAGAGATTACAATTTTCCTTATTGTGTCGAGACGTAAGTCGCGAACTGCGGGCTTGGTTGGTGGCGGTCCGGTCGCTTTGGGTGGGCTCTTTGCGCTGCGCGCGGGGCTCATTTCCGTGGCCCACCGCGGTGATCTGCGATTCCGTCAGGGATCTACAGTCGACGTCATACGGTGTGCGGTAATGATTGCCAGCCAAGGGAATAAGAGCCAGGGAGGGAGTGTTCACCAAGGAAAACAAGCGCCCGCCTGAGATCCGATCGTAATGAATCCAGCTTAGATCCGGAGTGATGAGTGTGTAGATGCTCGCAAATCGCAATCCTCGTCCGAAGCTCTAGCCTTTATTTGGCGGGGTGGATCGCCGAGACCCGATCGGTGAAGTCCAAGTCTCCGCCAACGCCTTCAGAAGTGTTGATGATCGTTTTTTTGTGTTGTAGATGTCTGAGTCTTCAGTCAGCAGGGCTGTCGCCTGTTTCGGTCTTCCAAAAATTTCACGGGCGTCGGAAAGGACAAAGTGAAGCAAAGGCCTAGTTTATAGGCGCACTCAGAACTGTGCATGTTTGCACAGTTCTGAGCCTTAGCACCCATTGGTGGCTCGCTAGCGACGCCACCGGATGGTGGCTCGCCGGCTTGCGGCCGAGCACTGGGTGAAGCTCGGCTTTTGGCCGGAGGCCAGGGGCTGCAGGGTGGCTCGGCCTTCGGGCCGGAGTCCAGTCTGAGGGGTGGGGCGTCGGCCTTGGCCGGGGGCCACCCTTGAGGTGGCTCGGTCGTGGGACCGGAGGCCACTCAGGTGGCGGGTCGGCTTTGCCGAGCGACAACGCTGGGGTGGTTCGGTTTCGGGAGGGGCCGAAGTCCCCGGTGTTCTTGTCTCGTGTTCGGTTCACTTTGTTCGCGGCGGTTCTCGGTTGCTCTCGTGTGGGGTGGAGGTGACTTGGCAGACGACTCTTTGACTGCTGATTTCAGACTGCAGGTGAGTCGGGTTCCTGGATGAGTGCATGTGTGAAATCAACTTTCGAGTAGTGGGAGTCCGGAGCTTTGAGTGTGATGCTGAGTCGTCGATTCAACCCGAGTTCGTCGTTGGTTTAGATGACTCGGCTGATTCACCCTAAACATTGTTTGATTGCCGCGTGCGAGGTGGAATCATTCCAAGCTTGGTGCGATTTGTTCGGCCTCTGTTAACAAGCGCTGCCGTTAGCGTATAGCTTGGCTTGCAAAGGCGTTGGCGAGCTAACGGTGCTTTGCGTTTGGATAGCCAGTCGCCGTCGTGGTCCGTTTGTTAAATCGGCGTCGAGCTGTGCTAAGGGACCTATAGGCAATTTTATACGCCTACAGTAGTATCGTCCTCTGTGGTAATAGAAGCTGCCAGACCCCCTGTAACTGTCCTGCCCTTCAAGTAGTATAGGTTGTTTTCCCTGACACCTATCATCATCACCATGGACCCCTTTGTGACCTTCAGAGTTGCATTCTCTAAGATTACCCGATAACCTGCTGCCTCCAAAGTTCTAAGTGAAATGATATTCTTTATCAACTGTGAAATGAATCTCACTTCCTTCAACTCCCTAGTCACCCCATCACACATTCTGATTCGAACTATTTTAATACCACTAATAGGGTATACGTGATCATTACCCATGAGTACGACATCCCTTCTTTCCAACTTCTCAAAGCTGGAGAACCAATCTCTCCTAGGGAAAATATGGTATGTAGCATCCGAATCTAACATCCACTCCGTAGAGTCGGCATAACAAATTGATAGTAATGTTGGGCATGAGTATCTCGAAGAATCTGAATCTGAATTGTCGCCACTAACTTTGGCAACATTCACCTCTGAAGCCTGTACGGCTTTCCCTTATTCTTCCCGGCTCTATCTCTCAACTTTGGGCATTCATTCCTCCAATGTCCATTCTTTTTACAAAAAACACATTGATTCATATCAACACTCTTATGGCCACCTCTATGCTTCGACTTTGAGCGGTTAAACAGACGACGGTTTGGACTACGACCTCTTACTGTCAATGCATCTCCTGATGCCTTCTCGGAGGGTTCACTATCACTCTTCCTCAACTTATAGTTCACCAATGCTAAGGTCACCTCCTTATATCTGATGGTGGTTCTACCATTGATCATCGTAAGGACAAATGTATCAAAATCAACCTCTGGCAATAAACATAGCAACAACATCGCTTTATCTTCATCCTCTACCATGATATCCACATTGGCCATATCCGATAGCAATTTTGTGAAATTATTAACATGTTATCTAATGGAAACTCCCCTCTTCATTTTGAATTGGTAAAATCTTTTCTTCAAATGAAGCCGATTCTCAATGCTCTTCGTCAAATATTTTTCATTGAGTGTTTCCCACAATCTCTTCGCCGACGTTTTGTTCATCACATCATAGATCAAATCCGGCATCAAACATGATCGAATAATCCCACATGCTCTACTATTTATTTTCTTCTAAACCTTATCCTCCATATCTTCGGGTTTCTCTTGTAATTCAAGAGTCTCCTCCAAATTTTGGGCATCTAATGCATCCATCACTTGGTACCTCCACAAACCGAAATTTATCTTGCTATCAAATTTCTGAACATTAATTTTTGTATAATTAATGCTCAACCATTGTATCACCTTCGACAGAGACGATCCCGATGTACTTGCTTCGGTTATCTTAACAATCCAATCTCTTCAAACAAGAATTCAAGCCCTAGCTTTCTTCTCCAAATCGAACCCTAAGCCAAACCCGGAGCTCTGATACCACTTGTTGTGTGCAGCGGAATCAAAGGCACACAATCACAACCGAGATTGGAACGCAAACAGCAACCAAAACAAGTATCACAAATGCAAGACAACAAATTTTACGTGGTTCGCCAAATTTGCCTACGTCCACGGGAGCGGTAAAAATAGTGTGTGTGTGTGTGTGTGTGTGTGTGTGTGTGTGTGTGTCATTCAGTTCCATACTAATGGCTAGCTAAATGCTCTCATACCATTTGTCATGTCCTACTGGCTAATTATTCTGATATCCGGCTCGTAAGACTACTATTGACGTGATATAAAAACTGAGGTGCACAGGGTGCAATATATGATTTGGCTTGATCCCTCGTCAAAAATAACTAATCACTATTGCACTTGGCTTTCATGACTTAACTATTTAAACATGTCTAAGACTCTGCATCTATATGATGTGAGACTATTTGAGTTGGACTATCGCGTACTGGTCTTGGGTGAAAAGTAAGAATAAGTGCAACCCATGAAGATATGAAGATAGTGTAAGCGTTAACGGTTAATAAGCAATATTGTGGTCTATGTGTTGGTGTTCAATGAAATGTAGTTCTAATGCACTGCACACGTAGTTCCTCAAGTATATTAATTTTCTTTAGTTAGACGTTCATGTAATTGTTGTTGTTACTCTTAATAATTTTTAGAGAGAGGGGGGAGAGAGAGAGAGAGAGCTTCCTTTGGCTTGAACCATAACTCTTGTTTGGCATTTGGTGTGAGTTGTAACTCTCCCTTGTTTTTCTCCTCCTTTTCTTCTGCCCTTTTCGAGGTGCCATGTCCCCCTAAAAGACACTCCATCCCCCACCACTTTTTAATTCCCTAAACTTGCAGCAACAAATCCAGCAAATCCCGGCTAATTACTATTTAATCCCTTTGTTTAATCCTTTACCTTCACTTAAGTCTTAATTGACCCTCTTATTTTAATAGAAGAAGCAACTTTAATAAACTCCCTCTGACTTCCTTCTTGATTAGTTGGCCTCTCTACTCCTCTAAATATCATGTGCTTTCAGCTCCTCATGACATGAAGCTTACCTCATCCAAATTCTATTTCCAACTAATGTTAACGTTTTGTTTTTAAAACCAAAGCTTAGCTAACCAAAGAACTTTTCAAATCAAAGTTATCAAGCTTTTCTTATTAATAAGAAGAGTTCCATGGTGAGGGAAATCATCCACAGTGTAGCATCCCATGCCTAGTCCCCAACCCCAACAATTGCATCATAAGTAATTTATATATACAAGTGAATGATGTAATCCCTCTGCCATCAACATATAATTGTACTTTCCTCCTGTATAGTATCAATAATAGTGGACTTTAGGCGCTTATATGATTAAATAAAAAAAACTGTCATGTTCACTAAGATGGTTCATGGACTTTGATGTGTACCCTTATCTATCTTCCACTTTACAATCTCTTGCCCTCAAATGAATTCTGTTCAAGGTTGAGAAAAGGACTTAATGCTTTAAACTACTTTTGAACAAGAATGGTTAGTACAGACAAAATTCAACAATTGCATGACTCTCTTTGTACGCCAAATGTTAGTGAATATATTAATGATGCTACATTGTAATATTGATAAAGATACCATATGTACTTCTCTCTTATATATGTTGCTCTATTACAACCTCTATTATAAAATTGGTTTAAGGCCCTTTCAGTTGTACGAATAATATATACTATATCTTCTAACCCTTTTCACGGCACCATAATTTTGAAGTTATGGTGAGGGCTATCATTTTTATACTATAACCCGTCGCACCAGGTTGACCACCCTTTTCATGGTCTGAAACCAGGTTCATGCAACAATATTTTTAAATCTGCTCTATACGTGGTCGGTAGGATTTGAATGACCAAGATTGTTTTGCTACCAAGTTAAATATTCTTTTTCGTTGCACTAAAACTTCAAATTTATGGTGATGATTAAGGATGATAATCTGTATACTAGCCGTATCTACTTCAAGAGTTAATAATAGTAAAACTGTTACAAATCTCAACTCTTCTCTTTGTCCTCATGCTTGGTTTTGGCCAAGGCATGGGGTTGAGGTCATGGAGGTTAGAGGTCAGTCAGCCTTTTGGATTCATTGATGCATCCATGTGAAACAAAACACTGAATGAATCTCCTCTTTTTAATTTGTTGCAACTGTGAAGATCTGCAACAATCCTATGTTTGCCTACAAGAGGTGTCTTCTCTGGGGTAGTAATCAAGTTTTTTTATATTTTGTTTCTACTCCAATTTTGATGTTATATGATCTTATCAGCATTGATTCAAATCCACGTGAAAGTGCGCAATGGGTGGCTCTTTCTATCTTTTTGTGGCAACCTTGAATACCTGAAGAAATCCTATGTTTGGCTATAATAAATGTCCTCTCCGTGATAGTAACTTCTTGAAAGTACTTCTTTGGTTTCTTCTTCTGATTTGTACTTATGCTTCTATCACTAAGTTAGATGAGGCAGCTATATTTAATATCAACAATTATATATTAAAACAATTAAACTCATTCATTTACGTATGTAAATTAACATGCAAGCCAAGATTAAGTTACAATGAAAATAATCCAGACTACTTAAAATTTTGTTAAAACAAATTGGTTACTTTTCTTTTATCTGAAGATATTCCAATACTAGAACTTCACTAATGAGACTACACGGGAGCTTATACTTATTCTAGAAAAGTCACATTTTATACATAATATTAGCTTTGGTTTCACAAATAACATGTCAAGAACACTGTTATAAGTAGCTGTAAATAGCCCCGCAATAGCGGCGCTAATAGCGTTAGCGGTCCCTTCCCGCGACGCTATCACCCGCTACGCTATCGCGCAATAGCGGTGACATATTGCGGAATATGTCTGATCGCAAAAGCGACTAATGATGTGTCATAACGGTAAATAGTGAGCGATTACATTTGAAATTTGCTTTTTAACTGCTATTTAAAAGCGGTTTGAGACTTATTTTTTTAAAATTAAACCCAACCCTTGACCATTGCATTCCACCGTCTCCTGTGATTTTTATCATACTCCCACCACCTCTCATAGCCTCTGGCACCTACCTTGATTCTTCCTTTCACCTCCTTCACCGTGAGCTCCTCTTAGGGCAGTCCCGTCACCACTAAGCTCTTCTTCTCGAAGACAACGACTTTTTGACTCTTCCAGTCATCTTCGGTATTACGTGATGGTTACATGTCTATTTTATATTTAGGATCTCTTTAAATCATCCAATATGGACTTTTAGATTTCTTAGATTTTTCTTTATTTTTTTCTTTTTTTAGTATTTATATATATCTAAATTAGACCGCTATTTGACTTTACGCTTTTTATCGCTATTTTTTCGCAATAGCCCGAAATAGCCTTAGCGATGCCTCACCACTACGCGACGCTATCCGCTATCGATAACCTTGGTAAAGAACTTGTTACCACTATGATCTTTCAATTTACTATTTGAGGCTCATAATGAGAAAATCAATCTGAACCAAAAAGAGATGAATATTGTACAGACGAAACGTGTCTAAATCTAATATCTATCATTCGGAGGGTCTCGCGTGTTTTCTTAAGATTGGATTAATAAATTTCTCAAAGAGGTTTGACCCCCCATAATAGCTTGCATCTATTAATCACAAGCCAATTAGCATAGGGACACGGTCACATGCGTAGGACCTTCACGACCTCTCGAGCCCGCTACAACTTATGCTCTTTCCCATAAATCTGTTTCCAGGCTCCATCGCTCCCAAAAATCCCCTCCACTTCTTTAATCCTCAGAAGCTACCCAGAAGACCGAACTCATTCGTATATAATTCAGAGTTTATATCATATGAACCAAAACTGAATCCAACCCTCTCTCTCTCTCTTTCTCCTCTTCATACAACTCCCAAGGATGTTGTTTGAGTGCGATCCCAATGATGGTGAATCTACCATAAAGCTCATTGAGAACTTAACCACAAATGCCAGCCGAATCCAGCAGCAGGTTCTCGATGAAATCATTGCAAGGAACTCCGGTACTGAATACTTAAAAGCCTTCCTACATGGGAACAACACCAGCAGAGATCTCTTCAAGAAGAGAGTGCCCGTCGTCGAGTATGAGCAGGTGAAGCCTTACATCGATCGCATCGCAAACGGCGAGCCCTCCAGCATTGTATCTGCTCACCCCATCACTGAACTCCTCACAAGGTACACCTCCATCCAAAAAAAGAAAAGAAAAGAGAAGATAAATCTTACAATCTTTTTTTCATCTGAAGTATTGTGTCTTTGGAAGTTGGCAGAATTTAGAATTCTTTCTTATCTTTCAGTTCGGGGACTTCTGGTGGCCAACCAAAGATGATGCCGTCGACAGCCGAAGAACTCGACAGAAAGACATTCTTATATGATATCCAAGTCCCTGTGGTCAACCAGTGAGTAAAAATTTTTCTGATCACAACAAGCTGACCAAAATTTTACAGGTTTCCAGCTTTCTAACGTAGCAGTGAACAAAACTAACAGGTATGTTCCAGGCTTAGACGAAGGCAAAGGAATGTACCTCTACTTCATCAAACCTGAAATCCCTACGAAATCTGGACTGCCAGCTAGGCCGGTCCTGACGAGCTACTACAAAAGTCCTAATTTCAGAAACCGGAGGTTCAACAAGTACAATATCTATACAAGCCCGGATGAGACGATTCTTTGCGCTGACAGCAAGCAAAGCATGTACTGCCAGCTACTCTGCGGTCTCGTTCAGCGCGACGAAGTCCTTCGTGTCGGTGCGGTCTTCGCTTCAGCTTTTCTTCGGGCGATAAAATTCCTCGAGAACTACTGGAAAGAAATGTGTGCGAATATCAGAACAGGAGAGCTCAGCTCCTGGATTGCTGATGAAACAGTTAGGACCGCAGTTCTTAAAATTATGAGCGAACCCAATCCAGAATTAGCTGGGGAGATTGAAAAGGAATGTAGACTCGAGCCATGGGAGGGCATTGTCAAGAGGTTATGGCCTAGGACTAAGTATGTAGACGTGATCGTCACAGGTTCCATGGCGCAGTATATACCGCTGTTGGATCTTTACAGTGGGGGTTTGCCTTTGGTCTCAACGATGTATGCGTCGTCGGAGTGCTATTTTGGGATAAATATGAAACCGTTGAACTTGCCATCCGAGGTGTCGTATACTTTGTTGCCGAACATGGCATTTTTTGAGTTTATTCCAGTGGAGAGGGAGGAGGAGGCGGTGGCAGGGGAGTGTAATGGTATCGGTGGCGATGGTGATGGGCGGTCGCCGGTGGAGGTGGTGGATCTTGTGGATGTGCAGGTTGGGAAGTATTATGAGCTTGTGGTGACTACATTCACAGGTGAGGATTTTATGCTTTTTTTACTGTTTGCTATTATGCTGCATTGCTTCTGATTACAATTTATGACACTATTTTGTGCTGTGTATTTGTTGGAATAAATATTTGGGTATTGGTAGGTTGAACATGCATTTTAGTTTCAAGAATTTGCGAAAGAAAATTGGAGACCCTTGTTTTTCTTAATTAACACTGTTGCTTATTTTATCATGTGGTCAGTTTGGCAACTCCTTTTGACACTGGCTCTTGATCACCTCCACCTGATCCAAAATTAAATTGGTTTAAAAGTCGCGTTATGAACTAGAAAAAATCAATTGGTTCAATTCTGATCTACTTCTTGCCAAATAGAATTTCATTTTTTTTAAACCAAATAGACTACCTTTGGTTAGTGGGAGAGTTGGCAAACAGACTCATAGAGTTCCTGCATGCTAAGAGCATCTTTCAATTCGGAGGGAAAAAGATTTTACATGTTTGAGTTGATAATGTAATATTTTTAGTATCATTAGCATTATTCTTTGCTAAAACATACATCTTTTTTTTTGCTAATTTCTCATGCTGATTAATATTAGGAAAAAAAAATCTTGCTTTTTCTCTCCACAAACTTAACGGTTGGTAGTTAGAAAACAGAATAGAGATTATTGTTCATTTCCTATTTCACTTCTTGATTAATTAATATCAGAGAAGTTTCTTGATTTATCTTAATCTGACCCCCCACAAGACTACATATAACATGTGATGGAGCCCACAAGTGTAACCCTCCACTCAATAAGTCAAGAAACAAACTTCCCATGAGATAGCATTTGGTATGAGCAAATTTGGCATGTAGCTAGGTCCACTTCAATGAGTGAATTTTGTATCTAGACATGGACAAACATGTAGTTTGTATCACTAGGTGAATTTTGTAGCTAGGTCCACTTCAATAAGTTTTTCTTCTGCATGGGTCCAAATTGGATACATAGGTGTGTATAATATAGAGTTCTACTCAAGTCTAGAGTATAGTATGGAGTTATCTAAGTGGTCCCATATAATAAGGAGAAAAATCCTCAAATTTCTTCTGTTTCGCATTGATACAAGTATAGACAGTCTTTCAACCAACTACAAAGGGGATGGAGAATACAGAATAGGTTTTTTTTTTTTTGAGTTATATCCATATTATTCATATTTGCATGTGATAGGTCTTTGGGACCTAACCAAAGGTCTACCTCCTTTAGAGCAGAGCTTTTTTGTGTGTGTGTGTTCTTTTTTTTTTTTTTTTTTTTTTTTGGAAATGGTTTTTTTTTTTTTTTTTTTTTTTTTTTTGGAAATTTAGACCCACTTCTTTGGAATCAAAAGTGATTTGGTCCGCAAACGCATGCATTTTCTATTCTACCTATAAATGTGGAGGCGTGTTGTTTGCATGTGGATATAGAACCTATTCGAAACTCCAAGATATTCAATCAAAAAAAAAGAGGCAATGGGTCCACTCTTGAAACAAATAAGTCCTCTCAATGAAAAGGAGAGGAGAGTGGGTCCTATGGCTAATCAATAGCAGGGTCAAATCAAAGCAAGGATAAGGTTTGTTTAAACACTTGATAAAAATGTTGTGCATATCTATATATATATAATTGAGTGCCTTATCAAGACCTCTAGTTGTCATAGAAGTATAATAATAGGAATCCGTTATGGTTT
>NC_033802.1:66142184-66144785 GCF_001876935.1 Asparagus officinalis
GTAGAGAGTTAAAAACAAAGCTTGGACACATACACGGTCATGTTGTCAATGGAGTATAGTAAATTGAATAGAATAGGTTATTAGTCCCTAGTCTTAGACTAAGACTAATAAGTTGTAAAACAACAATATATGACTCTTCCATCCACATATTAGTGTTGGGATCCGCGTCGAGGAACCAAACCAAATGCCATTCGAGAATGCAAAACCAACCGATCAATGCACAAACATAAAACACCAATTTTAACATGGTTCGGCAATTGCCTACGTCCACGGAGCAAGAAGGGGATGGGGTTTTTCACTAATAGAGAATAATGGTATAAATTGAGATTACAAATTACTCGAATGGACAAACTAATCTCACCACAAAGATCTTAATCTCTCTAAATAAACCCTAAACAAATAGCTCAGAAAATACTTTTTTCTGTGCTCCAAATATCCCAAACTCAAGCCTTTCAAACCCTAGAAACGTATATTGGTATTTATACAAACACCAAAACCAAATAAGAACAGGAAACCAAAAGTATTTATACAAATTGAGATTATGTTTTTGATTCTCTGTATAACTTCATGAGAATTAGATAGGGTTAGAGATCTATCATAATTATGATTTAGGAGATTGGGTCTCATTACGATTAGGAGTTTGAATCTTATTCTAATTAGATAGGATTAATGATTTTCAGACAGTAGCCATGCATGAACTTAATTTATAACCAGTTTAATTAGCTACTCATCAAATAATATGATCAAAAACTACAAAAGCGTATATTGCCTACACGTTTAGAAAACATCTAATTCTTTTATCTTTGCATTAATGTTACATCAAAGAAATATCTCTAATTAGATTAGTATGCCGTCAGATTTCAATGTAGAATTGAAATTCTTTGGCTGTAGTACTATTTTATGCAATGAATGAGAATTACTTGATATATTGTTCTTTGAGTTGGATTTGAATTAAAATTTAGCCTACATGTTCATATTTTCCTTGCAGGCCTGTACCGGTACCGGGTTGGCGACATCCTTCAGGTGGCCGGATTCCACAATGCCGCCCCACAATTCCGTTTCGTCCACCGCCGCAACGTTGTGCTCAGTGTCGATACTGACAAGACGAACGAGGGCCCCACAATTCCGTTTCGTCCACCGCCGCAACGTTGTGCTCAGTGTCGATACTGACAAGACGAACGAGGGTGACCTCCTCAACGCCATCACGGCCGCCAAGCGCCGCCTCCTCCACCCCCTCCGCCTCTTCCTCACAGAGTACACCAGCTACGCCGACACCTCCTCCATCCCCGGCCACTACGTCCTCTTCTGGGAAATCTCCCCCTCGACCACGATGGTCGACGCCTCTGTCATCGAGGAGTGCTGCTCCGTCGTCGAGGCCTTGCTTGATTCTGTCTACAGGCGGTGCAGGAGAAAGGACAGGTCGATCGGGCCGCTGGAGATCAGGGTGGTCGAGTGCGGCGCGTTCGACGCTCTGATGGACCTGTGCGTGTCTCAGGGATCGTCGGTGAACCAGTACAAGACGCCGAGGTGCGTGAAGTCGCCGGAGGCGATCAGGCTACTGAACGAGAGGGTGGTGGGGAGGTTCTTCAGCAAGAAGACGCCGGAGTGGGAGCCTTGCAGGATTGGAGCTATGTAGTACTGATCAGGGAACTTTTGGTTACTGTTGTATTTTGTTTGATTTTGGTTTTAGTTTCGTGGTTATGGTATCTTTGAAGGGGAGAGGAGGGGAATCTTTATTTCGTCTGCTAGTGAGAGAGAGTGGGGGAATCTGACTGGATATGGGGAGGGAATCTTCTGTGGGGAATCTGACTCGGTAGGGGGAGGGGATCTTCTGTGTGGGGAATCTTTTACATTGTTGTGTAAGTTATTATTGTTTCACTGTTCTTTGAATTTAGCATGTCGCGTTCAGAATTCAGAAGGATATTTCTCACATTATTGATATTGAAGAGTTTAACGCATTTCATGTATACGTGTATTGTAGGTCAAGCAAACAAAGCTCTATTTAAAATAAAAAGAAAACTTTTTTTTGGTCAATGAATGAAAACTTTATTCATCACCAATTGTGGAAATGTATGCGCACATCCAGATACAAGAAAACTAAAGACTGGTTATATAAACCCAATCAACAATCTTTTACAATCTCTCAATGAAGTCTTTCATATGATGTGGTATATTTTCATTCAAAATCTTTGTGTATATACAGATCTTCACTGCACGAAATAGATGTTCAGGTCCTCTAGCTTTCTGCTGAAAAATTCTTTGATTTCTCTCTTGCCATAGCAGATAAACAGATACTGACAGGGCAATTCTCTTCAACTTCTTCTTGAAGCCTATTCCCCTCAAGTTCCTATTGTACCAATTGAAAATCTGGTTCCAGTTATATGACTGCCAGTTGAATTTCAGCCATTCCATCACTTTACTCCAAACACACGCAGAGTATTGACACTCAAAGAAGATATGCTGACAAGTTTCTATTTGGTTATCACTTGAGCACAATATACACTGATTTGAGCTTACCACTCTCATTTTGCACAGTCTCTCTTGCGTGAGTAACCTGGAGAGAGAAGCTAGCCACAGGATGAATGAATGTTTAGGGTAATG
>NC_033802.1:66144795-66174984 GCF_001876935.1 Asparagus officinalis
AATGGTCCCTGATCCTTCAAACAAAACATCCTGTTGCTGGAAAAGAGCCCTGTAAATCAAAGATATGCTGATATTGCCATTGACACAGCTTCCATTAATTGCATTCAATAGGTTGCCAACACTTCCCATCTTATCTCTCATCATGTTTCTAGCTTTTAGGAGTTGTATCCACACCTATGAGTCACATTCTTTAGCCTGAACCTGCTAGATATTTGTTTGCCTCAGGTAAGTGTCGTGCACCCATTTAATCCAAAGAATATCTTTTTTGAGGTGTATCATCCAAAGTAGTTTAGCTGATGTTGCTTAATTCCAGAGCTTAGCTGAGAATAATCCCAAGCCAGCATGCTTTATGTCTTGACAAACAGAGCTCCAAGATACCAAGTGGATTTTGTGACCCCAAAGGAAATTAGAACACATGCTATCAATCCTTTCTAGCACCTTAACAGGAAGGATAAAATTACTTATCCAGAAAATTTGAATGCCCAAAATGACTGAGTTTATCATTTGCAATCTCCCAGCATAAGACAAAAACCTTGTATTTTGCCAATTTTGAAACTGATCTGATATCTTGTTGATGAGAGAAGAGCAATCAAGCCATGAGAGTCTTTTTGAAATAAGTGGCATCCCCAGATATTTTATAGGCAAGGTCCCCTCTAAAAAATTAAGACAGTCACAGATCTGATTCTTCAGGCTGTCTTCAATCCCACTCATAAAAATTGAACACTTAGAGGGATTAGGATTCAATCCAGAGACCTGACTAAACTCCATTAGGCAGTCCCTCAATCTTGATATTGAATACATATCTGCTTTGCTAAACAGGAGGAGATCATCCGCAAAGATTAGATGTGATATCTTCATTCTTGAACACTTAGGATGAAATTTAAACAGTCTATCATTCTTAAGACTGTTTTGCTTGCGAGACAAGTATTCCATTCCAATAACAAACAAATATGGAGAAATGGGGTCACCTTGTCTTAGTCCTCTAGCTCCTTAAAAATAGCCATGAAGAATTCCATTTATGGATATGGAAAATTTAGGAGTAGAAATGCATTCCATAATCCAAGAAGTCATAATATATATCAGGAAATCCTAATCCTTTCAACATAGCTCTTATAAAATCTCAGTTAATGGTATCAAAAGCTTTCCTTAAATCAATATTCAAAACAGCTCTAGGGGAAGTGTGCTTTCTACCATAGTGTTTGACTATTTCATGAGCTAGAAGAATGTTGCTAGATATTAGTCTACCTTTAAGAAAAGCACTATGAGCATCACTGATTAAGAATCCCATTATCTTTTGAATTCTGGAAGCTAAGATTTTAGTGATGATTTTGTAAATGCAATTGCAGCATGATATTGGCCTGTAGTCTGCAGCATACTGAGGATTAAGGATTTTTGGAATCAATGTGATGGAGGTGGAGTTAAAAGTACCAAGCAGCTTCCCAGAGCTAAAAAATTCCTCCACTGCTGCATAAAGTTCTTCTTTTATAACATTCCAAGATGCCTTGAAGAAGAGAGCATTATAACCATCTGGACCAGGGCTTTTATCATTTGACATAGAAAAAACTGCTTGTTTTATTTCCTCTCTAGTTACTGGAAGACTGAGCATGTGTCTCTGTTCAGGGGAGAGAATAGGCCCATTTGCTATCACTTCAGGATCAGGAGTTGCAGTAGGAACATAAGTGCCCAAGTTCTTTTTATAGTAATCAATAATTTCTATAATGATTTCAGATCTGTCAGTAATTCTAATCCCATTGTTAGTGTATAGGGTCAGAATTCTGTTAAGGTGCCTTTTCTTTTTCATGATAGAATGAAAAAACCTTGATCACTTATCCCCTTGCAAGCTCCAGTTTATGTTAGCTTTCTGTTTGTAGTAAGAAGATTCACAATCAATCAATCTGTCATATTTTTTGATGCATTCTTTTTCCCTTGCAATCAAATCTGAGTTGAAAAGATCATCATTTAATTGCCTTTGAATATCAGCTAAATCATCCTTAGCTCTACATACTTGTTCACTTATATTCATGAAGTGATTTTTATTTAGCTCTTTAAGGGCATGTTTAAGCCTTTTGAACTTAGTATGAAACCTGAACATATAGTAGCCTTCACTGCTTTGATGCCATATAGAATTTACTGTTGAGATAAAGTCTGGATGCTTAACCCACATACTGAAGAACTTGAATGGCCTTTTACCCTCAAAATTATCATCTTCAATGGTTAATAATGTCGGAGAATGGTCTGAGCATTTTGGCATGAGATATTCCACTTGACTTGAGGTGTATAAGTGAATCCAACTCTCATTAACCAAGCACCTATCCAGTCAGACCAGATTCTGTGTTCAGCCTCTTGTTTGTTACACCAAGTATAGTAACAGCCAGTAGATCTTAAATGCAACAGCTGACTAGTGTTAATGAAGCTTTGAAAATCCTTAATGTCAGCTTTTGTAACTGGCAATCCTCTAATTTTCTCTTCATAACTTGTAATAGCATTGAAATCACCCCCAATAATCCATGGACTATTAACATTTTGTTTTAAAGTAAGTAAATCCCTCCAAAGATTTTTCCTGCTAGCCATTTGGTTTAAAGCATATACAATAGTGCATAAACTGGTAAACCTTCCATCTCTGGATTCAATAGTGCATGTAATGCATTGCACTGATAAAATAACATTTTGGACTGCCAAGATATCACTATCCCAGAGAATCCAAATTCTACCATTTCTAGCTTCTTGCACATTAGAGACCCACTTCTAGCTTTTAGTAATTTTCATTGCTAGCCTTTGCATCTTATTTTCAAAGAGCTTTGTTTCCAATAGAGCTAATAAAGAGAGATTATACTCTTGAATAAAATGCTTGACTATTGAATGTTTAGAGGATTTATTAAATCCTCTAATGTTCCAAATAGCAAGTTGCATTAAAGAGATTTTCCACCTCTGTCTGCACAGGATGGATAAGAAATTTGTTGCTCTAGGATAGAGAAATGAGATGGCAAAATACCTGAAGCAACTAATTCAGTTATATTAGCTCTCCTTGCTATGCTGTTTCTATTCACACTTGTGAACCCTGATGCATTAACAGTTGGACTGATCAGTTGGAAATGAGCATTACCAGGTGTTTTTGGAGTTGAGTTTTGCTGATACAGGGTATGTTCATTTGCTTGCATATATTGAATTGAGCTGGGGATGGTTACCCTTTCACTTAAACCAAAATTGCTCTCCAAGTTTCTCCTTGTCTGTGTAAAATCATCTTGTGCACGTTTTTCATTCTGTGCATGTTTCTCAACAGATTGGGCTTCCTGATTAGATGAACTAATAACATGGTCCTTGGAACCAGAAAAAGAAGTTATTGCATTCTCATGCTGAAAAATCTCCTTTTCAAGTCCAGAATTAGATACATGCTGAACATTTCCATTTGTAACATTTCCAGACTGCCTGTTGATAGGAACCCACACCTTCTTTGTTTTATTTCTTCTGCACTGTTCAGTATCATGACCAATCATATTGCATGTAGAACACCACTTAGGTTTGAATTCATACAAAACTTGTTGCATATAGCTTTTTCCATCAGGCCCTTCAATTTTCAGAAAATCAGGCAAAGGCTCTTTAAAAGGAAGTTTCACCTCTATTAAGACTCTAGCATAACTCAATCTCTGTCTAGTGGCCGTGAGCTTATCAGTTGTGAGAGGTTTCCCAATGAGGCTAGCAATTGTACTAATACCAGTTGAGCTCCAAAGATTAAGTCTCAATCTTGGAAATTGGACCCACATTGGATAGAAATAATCCTGAAACTTTTCTATGTCTGTATCAATACTCCATGGCTTCAACATTAAAGGTCTTGATCCAAAAAACCAAGGTCCTACCTCAAGAACATCATTCATTTGCTTTTGAGTTTGAAAATCAAATAGGAATAACCCTTGTTTGATAAGAGAGATCTTAGGTATAGAGATTTTACCCCACAGTTTGTTAACATAGGATTCCATTGACTTAAATTTGACATTCAATCCTATAACATGCCCAATTAAGGCATTTCTCCATAATTATTCACCTTGCTTTCATTCATCAGCAGTAAAAGAGGCTGTATTGGTAAGAGAAGATGGCATGAAGCTTAGAGATAATCCATTACCAGATTTCCTATTATCAGAAAAGAGGCTAACAAAAGTTTTACTGGATCCAGTTCCAATTTTCTCCTGGAATACATCATTAACCTTTTCCTTTACAGGTTCATCCTCATTTTCCAGGAATACATCATTAACCTTTTTCTTTACTGGTTCATCCTCTTTTTCTTCCAGATTCAAAAACACAGATTCAGGTTGATGATCCTTAGTAGGAACATTTTCCTCATTTGTATCAACAGATCTGGCTTCTACAGTGTTTCTCACATCAGAAATTAATGTAACAGTATCAGTATCAGCTATCAAATTTGAAACCTCTGAACCTGAATCAAGAGCTCTTGACTTTGAAGAAGAACTTTGAAACAGAGGAAAATCTAAAGAAGTTACCTCAAATTCAACCTCTTCAGCCTAGGAAACCCTAGGAGATCTATTTGCACCATTACCAGAGATTTGAGAATTATTAAGATGACGAACTTGAACTCCATTAATCTGAGTATCTATTTGCACCATTACCAGAGATTTGAGAATTATTAAGATGACGAACTTGAACTCCATTAATCTGAGCTGAATGCAGAGATTGTTGCGGATTGATCAGAATTATTAAGATGACGAACTTGAACTCCATTAATCTGAGCTGAATGCAGAGATTGTTGCGGATTGATCTTGAAATCAAAAGATTTAAGTATTTCCTCCATTGATTTCTTTATCTTCTCTCCTTTTGGACCAGTCGAACCCATAAAACTGGATCCATCATCATCTCCATCCAAACTTGTGTCGAATTGATCCTCAGAGTGCAGCGAATTAAAGCTAGAGGATCTCAATCCAATATTAAGAATCTTCCTTCCACTCCTCTTCTTCTTCTTGGCCATAGAAATCTAAGCAGGGGCGCAGGTTAGCTTCAAGAATTGCATGCTAACATGCACTGTCAGACCCGCTCCTTTTTCCTCTGTATTTCATGCAATGTTAACTATTAAAAAAATAAACTTATTAGAAGGGGAACTATGATAAAGTGGTGGAAAGGCTCAAACTCACATTGAAGAAACGAAAGAGGGTTCGGATTAGAAAGTACCCAAATTGAAAAGAATCTGAGGTATAAAGCATGACTTATCACACAATGATTTCCACAAAGACCTGGAGATGATAATGAGAGACATATTCTCCGATGGTGGATGTCATTACATTTCGATATCATATTAGTCTAACAATAAATGAATGACTTGATGTGCATCTACTGGATGTAGTTATAGCCTATTTATATGGCTCTCTTGATAACATTACCCATATGAAAATCTCTGAAGGATTTAGGATGCAAGAAGCATGAAATTCAAATTTTCGAGAAAATTATTCAATCAAAGTACAAAGATCTTTATACGGATTAAAGCAATGGATGTATGTAGTATAGCCATCTTAGCGAATATTTGCTGAAAGAAGGTTATAGGAATGATATAATCTGCCCACGTGTTTTATAAAGAAACAGGGGTCTAATTTTGTATAATTGCAGTATATACTGATGATTTGAATATTATTGGAACTCCTAAAGAACTTCCAAAGGCAATAGAATGTTTAAAGAAAGAAATTGAGATGAAAGACATTGGAAAAATAAAGTTGTCTCGGCTAGCGGATCGAGCATTTAGTAAATGAAATTCTTATTCATCAATCAAATTATACAAAAGGGATCCTGAAGCGATTTTATATGGGCAAAGCACATCCATTGAGTACCCCAATGGTTGTCTGGTCACTTGATCTGAATAAGGACCCTTTCCGACCTTGAGAGGATAGCGAAGAACTTCTTCGTCTAGAAGTACCATATCTTAGTGCAATAAGTACATATCTTGCTTACAATACACTGCCATACATACATTCTCTGTAAATTTGTTAGCAAAGTATAGTTCCTATCCAACTCAAAGACATTGGAACGAAGTTAAGCACGTATTTTGATATCTTCGAGGAACAATTGAAATGTGATTGTTTTATTCAAAAGAATCTAGAGCACAACTAATTGGTTATGGAGATGTAGGGTATTTACCTAATCCACATAGAGCTCGATCACAAATAAGATATATATTCACGTATGTGTTGAGCGCTGCGGAAGCCAAACAACCAAACCAACATACTACGAGAAATCAAATCAAACGAACGTCGAGAGAAGGCCAAACGAACCAAATCAATACCACAAACAACCAATTTTAACGTGGTTCGACAAGTTACCTACGTCCACAGGGCAAGAATGTGATAGGGTGTTTCACTGATAGAAAAGAAGAGTACAAACTGAGATTACAAATCACTCAAACTCACCAATTAATCTCACCAACAAATCTCTAATTTTCTCCAAATAAAACCCTAACCAATAGCTTAGAAAATGCCTCTTTTCTATGCTCCAAATATCCGCAATTTTCTTCTCAATTCTCTCTTTCAATTGTTCCATATATATAGAAATCCTAAAATCATAAACATATTAGGAATTCTAAAACAAAAAACAAAATCCATATATATAGAAATCCTAAAATCATAAACATATTAGGAATTCTAAAACAAAAAACAAAACAGATTAGGAATCCTAATAACCTGTTACCAAAACAGATTTGGAATTATGTTACCAAAACATATTAGGAATCCTAATAACCTGTTACCAAAATAAATTAGGAAACATATTAGGAACCTGCTATCCAACAATTCTCTATCTCGGTAAAGTTTTCTCAAAACTGAGCCGACACCAATACCAACCAAACGTCTCACTTGTTGCGTCCAGTACGAAGTGGAACAAATCCATGACAACGGACCCAATCCACAATAAGTCGAGAACCCAAATGAGAATGCGAATAAACTCTAAATATCGGTATCAACTTATCAAACCGGCTGCATCATAAATGACTGCCTACGTATCCTCTTGCCCAAGGAATCAAGCATTCACGTAGTTCACCCAAACGGTCTCCAGAGACCCTCAATCAAATAAAAAAGTTTGTAATTCTTCACCAATATCACCAACGGATCTGTAACTGATAGCGCTCTTAATGGCCCCAAACTAAAACAAATCAAACACCTCCACCTGAGGTGAACCAATGGCCGTATCCAAAACATGTCCACCAGCTGTACTCGAATCCAAAACCAACTCATCATCTGCATCCAAATCCAAATGATCTCCAAACTATGTCACCTCAGCTAGAATTCCAAACGATGTAGTATGATCTGAAGTATGTGGAGTAATCTCCACCCAATGTGAAGTAGCATCACCTTCCACCCACTGTGATATCCCAATGATCTGATCAGCACTCTCCACCTACCGAGAGTCAAATGTGACATACCTGTTCAGAACAAAATCAGAAGCTACTAACTAATAATCAAACGAACATCTGAACCTTAAACGTGCAATTGGATCAAATCTCACATCCTCGATGTGACTAAATATTGGGCAACCAAATATCTGATGCAACCTAAAATCTAAAGCAGCTCCACCAGATCCAAAATCTCCACACGTAGCAATCGACAACCTATGACCAAGATGACCCAAATATGTCAAAGCTCCAAAATCAAAACCAATGCTCGACAACCAACACTGATACCCCTCTAGTAAGGAACAACCCATCAAAACTGTCATCTCATCTTGTCGCCCTAATGTCTCCACATCAATGAAGTGTCTCAAACTGCCATGAGCTCTGCACAAATGCAAGAAAGAATCCCTACCAAAGCTAGAACGACGGGTTACCTTTCTACCAATACACTTCTTCCAATTGTTGTTGACTTCTAGGACTTCACACCAACGGGACCTGGTTGTAACCCACCAATACCTAGAATAATCCCTAACTATGGAAACCAAATCCCGATTACCTCTCAATGATGCCTTCTTGGAAGGCCCCTAAATGCCTGACTGAACACCACCTAAATGACCCTTCAATCGATGGATAGAAGTGCCAAACTCCACCTCGGTCTTCTTGCTTATACCAATGTGCTCAAAGAACTTCAATCTGTAGGTCAAAGCACTCCTCAACAAACCATGTACGGCATAACCAATCAAATAACCAAGCCTCAACAAATGCCACAGTCTAGCCAAATCCAAAAAAGTCGTCAGCTCTCTATCAAACACCGTGCTCCCAATCAAATAATACAAATTATTCCTCCTAACATCTTTCATCACAATCATGGACCCCAATATGACCTTCAAACATGAATCGACCAAGGTCACCCTATAGCCTGTTACCTCCAAAACTCCAAGTGAAATGATGTTCTTCTTCAACTGGGGAACGAACCTCACTCCAACCAACTCCCGAATCACTCCGTCACTCATTCTAATCCGAACGGTACCGATACCACCAATAGGACATTCATGATCATTACCCATGAGCACGACCTCCCCTCTTTCTAACTCCTGAAAGCTGGAGAATCAATCCATCCTAGGGCAAATATGGTAATAAGCACTTGAATCCAACATCAACTTTGTAGAGTCGGCAACACAAACTGACGGTAGTGCAGACAATGAGTAGCGGGAAGAATCTGAATCTGAATTATTACCACTAGCATTGACAACATTCACCTCTGAAGCTTGAATAGCTTTCCCCTTATTCTTCCCGACTCGATCAACCAACTTTGGGCATTCGGTTTTCTAATGTCCATCCTCTTTACAAAAGACACATTGATTCCTATAAACTCCAAGATGTGCCCCTCTAGGCTGCGACCTCCTACTACAGTTTTGACTCTTTGCTCTTGTGACCAATGCCCCCGCTACCGGCTCAACTGAAGTCTCCTTATCCTTCTTTCAAAGCTGAAAATTCACAAGTGCAACGGTGACCTCACTATAAGAAAGAGATGTCTTCCCATTAATAAGAGTAAGAATGAAGGTCTCATATTCCTCGTCAGACAAGGAACTCAATAACAACAACGCCTTATACTCATCTTCAATCATCACATCTATATTCGCCAAATCCGTAAGAAGCTTCGTGTAGTGGTTCATGTGATCACCAATGGAGGATTCCCTTCTTTAATTGGAAGCGATAAAGCCTCCTCTTCAAATACAAGCGGTTCTCTACACTCTTGGTCAAATACTTGCTCTCTAGGATCTCCCAAATCTTCTTAGCCAAAGTCTCATTGATCACATCATATTTTAAATTTTGAGTCAAACAATATCTAATCACACCACACGTCGTTCTATTCATCTTTTTCCAAACCTTCTCCTTAATGTCGTCCAGTTTCCCGTCCAACTCTAAAGTATCTTCTAAATTTTACGATTGAGCGCATCCAAGACTTCACATCTCCAAAGACTAAAATTTTTTGTGCCATTAAACTTCTCCACATCTATCTTCATAGAGTGGATATTCAAACTTTGGATGGTCTTCACGCCAGAAGTACCCTCCACAACTCCTTCTTTCCCGACCATCTTTCTCAAAGCACCAAAACAAATACGGAACAAATAAAGAATAGATTCAAACTAAAAAAGATAGAGTCTTTACCAAAAAGATCCCACCTTTATCACCAAATGAAACCCTAGGAGAGCCTCCAAAACGACCTACTCCTCCAAATAGCTCAAGCGTAACCCGAGCTCTGATACCACTTGTTGAGCGTTACGGAAGCCAAATAACCAAACCAACATGCTACGAGAAATAAAATCAAATGAATGTCGAGAGAAGGTCAAACAAACCAAATCAATACCATAAACACAAACAACCAATTTTAACGTGGTTCGGCAAGTTACCTATGTCCACGGGGCAAGAAGGGGATATGGTGTTTCACTGATAGAGAAGAAGAGTGCGAACTGAGATTACAAATCACTCAAACTTACCAATTAATCTCACCAACAAATCTCTAATTCTCTCCAAACAAAACCCTAACCAATAGCTCAGAAAATACCTCTTTTCTGTGCTCCAAATATCCCTATTTTTCTTCTCAATTCTCTCTTCCAATTGTTCTATATATATAAATCCTAAAATCATAAACATATTGGGAATTCTAAAATAAAAAACAAAACAGATTAGGAACCCTAATAACATGTTACCAAAACAGATTTGAAATCATGTTACCAAAACATATTAGGAATCCCAATAACCTGTTACCAAAACAAATTAGGAAACATATTAGGAACATGTTATCCAACAATATGATGATACAACTATATTATGACGATCTAAGAAATAGAATATTGCTGCTACTTCTTCAAATCATGCAGCATTAATAGCAATTCACGAGACGAGTCGAGAATATCTTTGGCTAGGATCAATGACTCAACACATCCAAGGGAAATGTGATTTGTCCTTCAAGGAAGAAGCTCCAACAACACTATATGAAAATAATGATGCATGCATAGCACAGCTAAAAGGAGGATTGATAAAAGGAGATAGGAAAACATATTTCACTAAAGTTCTTTTTAATGCATGATCTTCAAAAGAACAGCGATATTTAGGGGTGGAAACAAATCGAATTTGAACGAATAGTGTTTTGTTCAAATTCGGCTCAAATAGCGCTATTCTTATTCGTGTTAAAATTCGACTCGAATAATATTTAGAATTTGAATTTGCTTCGTTTAGTTGTGTACGTGTTCGGTAACTTTTCGCGAACATTCGATTAGCAACTAATTCAAGTCAAAATCAAGAAAAATAAAAAATTTTAATATTTATCTTCCAATTTGATGAATGGGTGGTAGGTTGGAAAGGTCTCTTCAATAGATTTTCAACGCATCTTAAATCACCTCTTTCTGAGTTTGGATGTGAAAGTTACAGCCAAAACAATGAAGACATGCACACACAGATTTTTCCTGATAAGCTGACTTACACCAAGTCGACTTACGGACTATTTCCAATTTTCTTTTGGGTTTTCGGGTCGTATCCGTATTGTTTCGATCCCAAGATTATATATACTCATTTAAACCTTATTTTACTGCACTTTTTGTGAGAATACAGCAGCCACCCCTCCTTTAAAACCCTAGTTCAAGTTTTTGAGTTTTTGAAAGAGTTTGGTGAAGGATTCGCTGAGAGGAAGGTGAGATCTGTGTTTGTACCAAATGAAGAGGTCTTGCACACGTGTGGGAAGGATCAACAGCAATGTGAGATAAGATTATCTTCATCCAAACCCATCGTCATAGTTAAATAACTAGTTTAGATGTTTAATATGACGTTGAATGCGTGTTTTCATTCTTTATTCTTAACTTGTGGTGTTAAAAGCCAGATTTTTGATATTAAATCTTAAACCAATGCTAGATCAGTAATCTTTTCTTGCTGTTTATGATAGAATAATGATCATGATCTTTAGGGTTTCAATTATTTTCATTTTAAATCTTTTAAACATGCGTAACTTATGTAATAACCGTAGTTTGATGTTTAATTATCTTTTCATGCTAATTAATCATGCTTAAACCCTAGGTTTGTGATACCTAAATAACTTAGACATATTTAAATGAATTTTATATCTCTGTTCATACTTATAAATGATCATGTTATGGCAATCATGTGATATTTCATGTCTTTATTGGAAATATTGTATAATCATGTTACTAACCCTAATTAGTTTTAATCCAAATGCTAAATCGTTTAAGCTGATCTCTGTTAATTAGTTGTACATGTTTATAACCTGGTTCCTATGTTCCATGTTGAATAGAATGAGTTTTGTTTGAGAAATATCGTAGAAAACATCGAAACATCAACCTGGAAGTCGACTTGCCACAAGTCCACTTATGCCAGGCATAAGTCGACTTACGGGCGTTTTTCAGATTTCATGAGTTTTCTTTTTGTACTGTTTTGAGACACGTTCATGGGGTTCGAACCGCACTTTTGTACACGTACATTCACGCATACACCAGTACAGTGTCGTTGCACACACATGAGTAACACAAAGGGGGTTTTGACAAGAGTTGGGTTGTTTATAATAGGTAGTGATTGTTCATACACTCATTGGATATCGTTAATGAGCACAACTCAGTACTATATGGGATAATATATCGATATACCAAATATACACAGTTTATGCATAAGATGGATATCGTTGATGAGCCCAGTTCAGTGCTACATGAGATAGTGCGTCGATATTTCATATGTACCGGCCATTGAGTCGAGTTTGGATGCTTTGTATAGCAGTCCGTCCGCACAAGTGTGCGATGAGACTAGTATGCCGTCTATTTATGGTGATTGTAAGTCGTCTATTTGGATACCTATGTGGTAGGTCTTCCCGCACTCAGGCTACATGCTGAGATCGCGATGAGACTAATGAGCCATGTACACAGTTCAGGATACCTACAGGGTAGTCTGTGACTTTAAGACTGTTGATTTATAGCCTAAGTTTTAGGCGGATGTCAGTTATGAGTTCAACTCATCTTTGAGATATATGACCGAGATACTTTGCTCTTAAAATTATACGGGATTGTATGTTAGTATTTATTTTATCTCCCTAGTGATTGTGGAAGGTATTATAAATACGATGTAATAATGTATTTATATTTCTTTACTGTTTTCTTTACTTGTTAGTTGGGATCAATGATTAGCGATTCATAATTTGAGACATATGGTATATACATGAGGGTTTCCTTGTTTGGATTATTTCGCTTGACGTACTACGTCTCGTGTTGTAGATTTCTAAATATTAATTCTATTAGATACGGGGAAAATAATATAGGTAGATTATGCTTAATAGATAGAGCATTCACTTCATCTAGCAGTCCTTCCCCTAGGGACGACTGGAGGTAATCTTGCTTTAGCGCTCTGATGCTCTTGTTATTGTTCTTTTTGTTTTAAACTTCCTTTCAGGCAGTGCCGAGGCTCGGAGAGTCGTAGGATGACGGAGTTCTTGCATAGTCGTCGTTACATGAGTTATTAGTAGAGGCTCCACAGTAATTATTATATGCTTATTTAGACAGTAGAGTTTTATTTGCATATTGTAAAGGAAGTCTGCTTTAGTACGATGTTTAGTTGATTCATGTTGAGACAGTTTCATTATTTCCGTTGTATACAGATATGCCGTTGAGACATGATTTCTGTATGAGATATATCTTCCTTCATCATGTCTATGTATTTATTTCCTTATTTTGCTTGTTTTGTACCTGCACTTTTATTTGAATTCCACTAGAGGATATAACTGTGATTGGTGAAACGTATTTATACACAGTGTGTGGCGCATGATAGGTTTGACATCTCTGGGTTCACCTTAGATTGCAGCCATGTGTGAAAACAAGAGGCATCACAATTATTAAATAAAAACATAAGGTTTCAATTTATAATGCCAACATACCTAATCTAGAAGTAAAGTTCATAATTTTTCTAAGCCAAAAGTCAAATCAAAACTAATATCTAAGCAAAATAAAATAGTATTAGCTCCTATGCATATTATTGTAGCTCATCCTAAATAATTTTGATCCAAGACGAAGACGAAGCCTAAAGCCCAAAGCTAAGCCTAAGTCCAGGGCAAGCCATTTTGGCTTGTTTCACTTCACATCAGCGGCCAGTTTGCTTGGCAAAATTTTAGAAGCACAAAATTGAAAATCATAGGCGGGAAAACATTGTTTCTCATTTCTTGGGTTTGTTTGAACATCCAAAAGTTAAGAAATCAAATGTGTTTTCCAATTAAAATTCAGCAACAGGACATTAAATATTACCCTTTACCTTCCCGCAATCGTTTCAACAGTGAACCTAGCAATTAAATATTCAGCGATGTGACATTTCTCACCCATTTCAGAAACTTTTGGTCTGAAATTGGTTTTCTACAAAATCTGATTTGACACCCCCATTTCACCCCCATTTTTTTAAATCACCCAGCGAACCAAACGCTAGGAATGGAAATGTCTAGAAATTAAAATCCTATGTGGTCAGATTTTAAATCCTCAATTTCTCTCTTTTTTGAGCAAACAAACAGCCCCTTAAAAAAAGTAATAACTATGCAACAGAATAATGGATAAATTTTTAAATAGACCCCTTTATGAATTTAGTTTTAAATATCTACCCCTTTGAAATTTATTTGTCATTTTTAAAATGGTAAATAAAGTTTGAAAACTTCACGTGATCCCCGTAAAGTTTTGCGTGGTTAATCAGGCACTAAACTTCACGAGATTTAAAATCTCGTGAAGTTTTTGAACGTCTGCAGCTTCATTAGCGAGGCACTAAACCTTTTCGAACTTTATTTGCCACTTTCGACTTAGTTTCAGCTAGGACCATTTCGAACTTTATTTTTCACTTTCGACTCAGTTTCAGTCAGGTGGTTGAAACTGGGTCGAAAATGACAAATAAATTTCATACGGGTAGTTTTTTGAAGATAAATTTCTCAAGGGGTCTAATTTGAGAATTTGTCCAAGATTGACGAGGTCTGAAAAGGAGAAGAACCGGTAACAGTAAACACTCACCCACCGCCGCAATCACCCCCTCGTCTTCCCGAATTCTCCAAAAATCCAACCAAAAATGAAACCCTAACCCTAATTCTCCCTCCAAAACCCTAGCTTAAGCCCTAGAAATCAAGCGACAATGATGTCCGATTCCCCCTCCGACTACTCCCGCCACCGCGCCTTCATCTCCTCTTCAATGTCCGCCCCGAATTTCCCCACTTTCTCCCCTTCCTCCTCCCGATCGCCGTCCCCAAACCCTAACCCTAACCCTAATCTCCGCCATAGCTCCTCGTCGTCTTCTTCATCGCGCCTCCTCTCCTCCTCCTCGTTCGCCCACAACGGCCGCGTCGCCCTCGCCCTCGTCCCCTCCGCCGCCTTCCTCCTCGACCTCGGCGGAGCTCCGGTGATGTTAACCCTAACCATAGGCCTCATGATCGCCTACATCCTCGACTCCCTCCGCCTCCAAACGGCGTCCTTTTTTGCGATCTGGTTCTCTCTCATCGCCTCTCAATTAGCCTTCTTCTTCTCCGCTTCATTCTCTCTCTCGTCGCTCGCTCTTACTGTTCTCGCCCTCTTCCTCTGCGCCCAGACCACGTTCTTGATCGGGGTCTGGTTCTCTCTCCAGTTCAAGTGGATCCAGATCGAGAACCCTAGCATCATCAAAACCCTAGAGAGACTTCTCTTTGCCTGCCTTCCGATCACGACCCCGGCGCTCTTCACCTGGGCGGCCGTCCTCGCTCTTGGAATGGCAAATGCGGGGTACTATTTGATGGCGTTTTCTTGCGTTTTTTACTGGGTTTTCTCGATCCCGAGGCCTTCGAGCTTCAAGTCGAAGCAGGACTTGACGACGAGCTCGAATGAGGATCAGATACTCAGCCCTTTGGAGAGCTGTGTGCACACGCTGTATCTCATATTCATGCCTGTGATGTTTCAGATTGGGTCGCATCATGCGGTGATCTTTAACTCGTTCTCGTCTTTGTGTGATATTTTGTTGCTGTTCTTTATACCGTTCTTGTTCCAATTGTATGCATCGACGAGGGGAGCATTGTGGTGGGTTACGAGAGATAGTTATCAGGTGCACAGGATTAGGGTTGTGAATGGGGCGGTGGCTATGGTTGTGGTTGTGATCTGTCTTGAGATAAGGGTTGTATTCCAGTCATTTGGACGGTATTTGCATGCTCCACCGCCATTTAATTATCTTCTTGTGACGGTTGTGATGTTGGGTGGGGCGTCTGCTGCTGGGGCCTTTGCTGTTGGTATGATTCAGGATGCTGTTAGTTCAGCGGCATTTACTATTCTGACTGTTTTGGTTAGCGGCGCCGGTGCTGTTGTCGTTGGGTTCCCAATTATGGTAAGTTTTGTGTGCCTTGATTATGGTTTCATCTTTGTTAGCAGGGTTGTGAATTTCAATCTTGAATCATATGTTTTCTTATCGAATGTAGTGCTTACCAATAAATATGGTGTCAACCTTTTAGTCTTGTTTTTGAATCCATAACATAAATTTAAAGGAAACCAATTGAGAGATTAGTTTCTTGAGCTGAGTTGTAACGACTATCAACTCAAATGGTTAATTAGCTACTCAATGTGACATTGTTTTTGTGCATTTAATGATCTTCATCATATATAATGTTCTTGTGTCATGCGTTGAAGATGAAACATAAACATGTGAAGAGAAAATGCATAGTTGTGGCATTGCATTAATACCTGTTATAATTTTATTTACAGTTACTCTAGATTTTGACCTAAATAGACATTTTATCTTGGTTTTGCATTTGCAATATATTTAGATGGAGGTCAGTTTTGAACCTAAGGAAAAAGTAAGAGAAGGACAAGTGAGACATATTGTCAATCCATTGAGGTGATTCGCTGAGTAATCTTATAATTAGGATCAATAAGAATTATTTGATTTTGTATTGGCATTTGTTGGATAAAGGATTAAACCTTGTTGTACTTTATTCAAAGGAAATTGAAAGGCTGGGGATATTTAGCTAAAATAAGTTTAAACATATACATGAATGAATGTGAAAATTCTGGTGGTGTGGGTTTTGGGTAACTGAATCACGAAACTGATTTATGTTTTATGGTTTCAGCCAATCTTTTGACCCCAATATCCGCATGATTCTTTGCTTTCCTGAAGCTAGATAAATTAATGTACAATGGTTAACAGGTTACTAATAAAACAATGATGTAGACTAAAGTAAATTCAGTAATAGGTATTCTCAGAATTGGCAATAATCTAGGTTTATACAACCATCCAACTATGCTCTAAATAGCAAAACGTGGAGTGCAGAGGGAAGGTACCAATAAGTACTAAAGGGCTTGCCTGCTACTAGTGAACACTTATGATTTCAGGCTTCAGCTAAACTATTAATATAATATCCACATTATGTTTCTTTGGATCTCCTGAAGCTAGAAAGATTAATGTAAACTGATAACTAGTAAAACAACGATGTTCACTGAAGGGAACTGAAAGAAATCTCAATAATAATATTTTCAGAGTTGGACAGGAATCTAGGTTGATGATTAACCGTTCAATTATGCTCTTAATAGCAAAAGGTGGAGCATAGAGGGAGGGTACCCCTACCAATAAGTACTGAAGGGGTTGTCTGTCGCTACAACTTAATGAACACATATTTGTATATTGGTTACATCTGAAAACATCTATCATGAACTATTACTGATCTTAAAAAAACTATTGTCGGCTTTTTCCTTGTACAAGTAACTATCCACGAACTTCTGTAGATAACTACCATATATCTGTTAGCGAGAATTTAGAAGTGTAAATTTACCATTTTAGTCATTTTAATTATTATATTTAGTTGTGTAAGTTATAAAATTATAATACAACCCTCACCACAACTTTGAAATTTAATGTAGTCGAAGTTGATGTAATGGAAGGGACATTTATCAACCCAAGTTGGCTTCCTACCGACTATGAATCTAGAACAGGTTAACAAGCATGACTCCAAATTCCAGCCAATGGAGAAGAGCATTTAATCCACGGGGACATGTGAGACTACAAAATGAAAACCCACTACCCACACCATAACTTGGAAGTTTCGTTGTAAAGGGAAAGGGTGTTTAACGAGTTAAAACAAGGAAAAACAATTTCTTGCATATAAAGTATCCTATCTAATATAATAAGAAGCTAACAGTTTTTTGGCAAAAGTTGCACTATCTATTTTCCTCCCTCCTTTATTTCCTCTACCCCAACTTTTTCATATTGGTCTTGTCTCTTTTTGCTCCGGCTATCATGCTCTCTTCCCTCCTGGGCTCCCCTACAAAATCTTCTTTATTAGTAAGAGCATGAGTCACAGTAATTCACCCTCCATCTGGGGACTGAGATTTCTTTTTTCTGATCTCTACTTTAAACTCAAACCCTGTTCATGTTGTTCTTCATGTTCCTTGACCGATGGTAGGGGAATGGAGGAGAGGAAGGATGAGAAGGGGGATTAGGTGGTGATGGCATATCACCTCCTAGGTTTAAGTCTCGGATCAGGATTTGAGTCTCGGTTAGGGTTAAGTTTTAAGGACTAGAGGGAAGAAGGAAACAAGTTAAAACATTTTTAATAATTATTTCACAATTAACAAGGAGGTTGCAGTTAAGCCCTCAGAGTTTCACCCTTTTTAACTTATGATACCCTGAAGTTCAATTTTGGAATATGATACCCCAAAGTACAAACACATTTATGTTAATTTTTTTCAAGAATATCAACATAGAAAAGTGAATGAAAATAAATGTTCTTACCAGATTTAATATTTTTGTGTGTGGGAAAAGTAGGGAACATAATTAGGGCTTTGGATAATATCAACCTATTAGATTGTCAAGTTAACATAATTTGAAAACTTTACATTATCAAATTGTTAAAATATAACTTTAGGGTATAAAAGTTAAACAAGGATGAACGTTTGGGCTTACTAAAGTGCACATAAGCCAAATAAATAATTAAGACGTGTTCAAAAAAATTAAGAAGATGAGAAACAAGTCGAAACAAGTTAAATAAGAAAGAAAACATAATTTGAAAACTTTACATTATCAAATTGTTAAAATAGAACTTTAGGGTATAAAAGTTAAACAAGGATGAACCTTTGGGCTTACTAAAGTGCACATAAGCCAAATAAATAATTAAGATGTGTTCAAAAAAATTAAGAAGATGAGAAACAAGTCGAAACAAGTTAAGTAAGAAAGAAAATAAATTTCAAACAACTGCAAGCTTTGTTGAATAATCAAATAATATTATATTGTTAATAATTAAACAGTATTTTTTATTAACAATTCGATATTTTTTAGAGATAACTTTTTTTGTTAATGGTTGAATAAAAATACTGATTATTGTTCATGGTACATGAATATTCTAAAAGAGACATCTTCTTACTATAGGGTTTTTTTATTTTTTATGTTTATTTTTATTCTTTTGGGGGGTGTTGGGAGGGATTTTGGTTGCAACTGTAGATATTTGTTGGAAAGGATCTCTGTGTGAAAGCATTGCAATGGGTAAATAAGGGAGTTAAGTCTTCATGTGGAGGTAACCTTTTGCACCGTGGTAACTGGACCTATGCAACTATTTTAGTCTAGAGCATCAAAATAATGTTTTTTTTCCTTTTTTATTATTTCCTCAACTTGGCACAGAGATGTTTTAGATTTTTTTTGTTTGATGTTCCCCTGCATCGTAGAGTCTAGCATTCTGTGTTGCTTTTTCTTTGAATGCAATGATCTCGGAGAGATCCTTTAGAACTTCATGAAGAATGTGAGTTTTCCTTAGGAATATCTGTTTATTACTACATATTTCTATTGAGGGAAAGCAGTGACATAATTGGACCTTAGTGGACTTGATAAGATGCGGCCTAAGTTGCACGTGCATGGGTACAAGTGCGGGTAAGAGACACGGCAAAATACCTGGCAAAATTGTAAAAGGTAGGGTACGGCGGCGCAGCTCAAACTCATGAGATATAATCATAGTTCCGAGCTATATATGTAAATGACCCTTTTTAATCGTAGTTCTCAAGGCTGAAACGTACTCGATCCATGTCCAACAAGTTACAAAAATGGATGTGAAGTGTAGGATATATCCAAGAAGTGTATGACTAGTGTTTTAAATTAAACTTCCATTGTATAATTGAATGTTGTCTGAATAAATATTTGCATATATTTAGTGATTTGTTGCTTAAATTTTGTTTAAAAGACTAGTATATCCAAATTTAGTCCTAATCTATATATCATAATTTGGCTATTAAAAATACAAAAATGATAACAATGAAGAATGAATGGAAGGTTGAGATGTTGCCTTTTGCTTTATTTTTATGTAGCTAGATTTTCTCTTCCGTTCTATAACCCTTTTTCTTTTTCTTTTTCTTTTTTTCGTGGCACAAAGCGAGCATTGAGGGGGGTTGAAGGTTATAATTTTATACTTTATGGCCGTGTTTGGATTGGGGACTTCTTTTATCTTTTATACTGGGATTAATTTGATTCACTGTGGCCCTAAGGTACAGTAATACTGGGACTATAGTGAGTTAAAATTTTAATAATTTGTTTGGGAACTTGTCATTATAAGTAGTATAGGATAGAACATAACAATGAATGCCGACAATGCCCTTCTGCCTACTAGTCATGATGTTAGTTAAGTCTTAAGTCAATTTTAGCATTATTTCAAGGCATTTTGGATATTGTCTGTTTCTAAACGACCTGATTGAACAACACCATCACCCATCAGAAATGATTTTAGTTAAGCTAATTCAATGTTTTGATCATCAGCTAATTCATCAAAAATGTCAGTACAATCAAACATAATTAGTTATAATTAAAAAATTCAGCATCATCATCATAAGGAGGATTAAGAAAATTAAGTTGCCACTAAATTTAATGTCTAAATAATGAAAATCAATCATTCAACTTTTTTCTATATTCTACACCATGTTGACGAAACTGAGCAAATCCGAAGTGTGATGCAATTCCAGTCAAAGTCATGGTTACTTGTAGGTGTTGTTTTCAACCAAGGACAAATGCAAAGAACTAACAAACTTATGCAATTTCAATAAAAGATGAAAGCAAAGAACTAACAAATATCAATTCGTGATTAAATACTTAAGAGGTGTATACTGTTGCTGTTCTGTTTTCACTTTTCCGAATCCATGTCTTCCTTTTTTTCCCTTTTTTATATTCGATAGCTACAAGTGAATGAAGTAATTAGGGCAGAAACTTATGTAATTTTCAAGAAAGTCAAAGGGCATGGGGTCTTTTTGGATCTAATCCCTAGTGAGAAATATTCTCTATGGTTACACCCTCCTCCCCTTCCTTGTTTAGTCTGGAGCCTTTGGACTATTTTATTTTTATAGACTAAATAATCCGTCCTAATCCCTTTCAAAATTTTGAACCAAACATCCCCACTATTCTACTCTAAAGGATAAAGGGTTATTACCTCAAAATAATACTCAATCCAAACATGGCCTAACATGCCCCACGTGTTGAGCACATTTTCATGGGCGGATCTAGTCTCAAATAGCAGTATCTTTTTAGATCCACTTAAATTCATGGCTAGTCTCATAACATATTACACTAAAAATTCGAAGTTGTGAGGAGGGTTGAGTGTTATAATTTTTACGATCTAACATGTTCCCGTAAGTTGAGCACCCTTCTCACCCTTCTCATGTCTGAACTTTGGGCGCTCCACAACAGTTTTTTTTTTTAATTTGCTTTAAATTTGTGGCTTGTGTGATGCCAGATATAAAGTCCCTTCCATGACACCAGCTCTAAAGTTGTGGAGAGGGTTGAGAGTTATAATTTTACACTCCAACTGAGAGGTTCTCTGTGTTTTAGCTAACAGATTCGGTTCTTATTTTCAAATATTTTGATGGTTTTGTCAAATCACAAATTTGATGGAGCAAAAAACTATGTGTGCATAGTTTCTTCCTGCTTCTTCATTTTGATTAGTTTTGCTTTGTGAGTGAGTGTATCCCTACTTTTGGTTGAATGAAGCATCTGCATTCCAAATTTTCTGAATTTTAAATCTGGAGTTTGTTTTAACTGAAACTTCATGGCTCATGGCTTTATGTTTGATAAGTTCAGCAGAATAAATGCATTTTATTTTGGAAATCTGCTGATATGGTCAACTTTGAATTACTTTATGGTAATTATGTTTCATCTGACAATAAAGTCATGTATTATCTTTTGCAGTTCCTTCCTCTTCCCATGATCTCTGGCTTCTACCTAGCTCGATTTTTTACAAAGAAAAGCTTATCATCATATTTTTCCTTTGTCACTCTAGCAAGCTTGATGGTGTTATGGTTTGTTGTTCACAACTACTGGGATCTCAATATTTGGATGGCTGGCATGTCTTTAAAATCCTTCTGCAAATTGATTGTTGCAAATGTTCTACTGGCTATGGTTGTTCCTGGTTGTGCACTTCTTCCTCCCAAATTGCATTTCTTGACTGAACTTGGTCTAATTTGTCATGCATTGCTTCTGTGCTACATAGAGGATCGCTTCTTTAATTATTCTGCAATATATTTCTTTGGATTTGATGATGAGGTGATGTACCCGAGTTATATGGTCATGACAACCACCTTTTTGGGCTTGGCTTTGCTGAGGAGGTTGTCTGCTGACCGCCGGATTGGACCAAAAGCGGCTTGGATATTGACTTGTCTATATTCTTCAAAGCTATCAATGCTATTCATTACATCCAAATCTGTTCTATGGGCGACATCTATTCTGTTATTGGCAGTTTCCCCGCCATTACTTCTTTACAAGTATGGTTTAACACGTCTGCTCTACCTTTGCACACTTCTAATTTAGTCCAGTTGAATCATAGTCATCCTAGATTATATGTACATTCGAGTTATTTGCTAAAGAATTTATTTGTTTAATTGTCTATTGTTTTTATCTTCCTTGCATGTAATTAGCGTACTTTTCTGTTTGCCTTTACACAGAGACAAATCTAGAGGAGCTTCAAAGATGAAAGCCTGGCAAGGTTATGCTCATGCATGCGTTGTAGCCANATGGAAGGCCACCCTCAGATGGTTTGCTTTTGGGTGTCTATATTCTTTTGACAGGACTTGCTTGCATACCGATTGTTGCTCTCCACTTTTCTCATGCTCAGGTATTTTCATTTACGCATTCATTTATGAAGGCAAGAACTGAATATTCTAGTTGCAGTTTCATTCTGTTTTCTCGTACATTTGTATTGCCACATGTGCTACTGTTTTCAAGTAAATCTTATATTTGTCAACGTGAATGTAATTGTTTAACAAACACGCTTAGTACCTGCCCTGGTACCTATTCGTGTTTTGCGGTCACCTTACCATCTATATATTTTCTTGACTGTTTTCTAAGTTTTGTTGTTTCCTACTTTTAAACATCTTTATCTTGGCTATCTTAGTTTTGACTGTTTTCTAGTATTTATATTTGTCAACATGAATGTAGTTGTTTAACAAACCCGCTTAGTACCTCCCCTACCTATTCATGCTTTGCGGTCACCTTACCATCTATATATTTCCTAGACTACTTTCTAATTTTTTTATGTTTCCTACTTTTAAGCATCTTTATTTTAGCCAAGTCACTGACGACACCTAGACTTGTTACCTTGGTTGGGATGGATCCGAACTCCTCTCTATTTGTGGTTTCTCCAAACCTGAAACCCTAAAAGGATAGAATCCTACTATGATCTGATTCTTCAAAGTGTTTAGTATATGTCAGCTTTATATACATTGTTAGTTTACAATTCAACAATCTAAGTTTTTGGGTAAAGTGGTTCATGACATGACATCAAATCATAAAAATTTAAAACGGGCTGGGATGTGAACCTCAACATTTTGAATTATAAATACATTCATTTATCTTCATTACATCTGACTTTCCAAGCAATACACACACACACACACACACACACACACACACACACTATAAAGTCAAAAGCCCAAGTGGTGGACTGTTGCTGTGTACAGTTTTTCAGTGTAATGTTAGCTTGATGTACATTGTTAGGTCACAGTGTTTACGAAGTGGTAATTGACAAACAGCACTGAAGCTTTATCGAGCACTTCCTCACTAGAAACAGAGATAGTGGGCAAAGAAAAGAGAAGCTCAAGGATCTTAAGGGGGGGAAGCATGTTATGAGTTGGGATAAAACTGTTGTATAAAACCAGAATAAAATGAATGGAGTTTCTGATTATTTTCATGTTGAACCATAATCTAAACCTGAAAAATATTTATAGCCTTGTGCCTGCCCCAATACCATGAGTTAATCCGATTGTTTTGCGGGTTAAAATAGAAAGTTATGTACGAATATAAGAAGTTAGAGGAGAATGATGGTTATTACACATAAAATTGTTTAACAGTATACCCTAATAAACATGAATAATTGTTTTGAGTCTGTGATTATAGAAGGAAATTAAGGTTTCAATCTCTCCTACATATAAGAGAAGGTTGTTTGCAAGCTTTATTTTAAATTTTAGACTGTTTGAAATAAATGGAAAGAGACGAAGAAAGTTATAGTCTATGCTTCTGCATAAAGCAATGTAATAAGCTTCTCTTATATGTCCCCTGTTTGATTATGCAGTCTAGTCTCCATATGTTGTTTCTTGTACCCTTATATTCAAAAACTAGATTAGGGTTGTTGATTCAGGATGCTCTTCCTCTCTTCCTTTATCCTACAGCCCTGCCTCTGTTTAGTCTCTAGATCCCAAAATGTCTTCTGCCTGTCTCCAGATCCCAAAAGGACCAACCTGGTTGAATCTTGACCACCAGATAATGCTCCATTGAATCAGCATATGTATTTGTCTAATCGGATGAAGTATACTCTATGATAAATAAGCTTGATGTTGTATAGTCTAGGATCAAATTCAATTAATAATTTACTTAATTTTATCACAAAACAAACAACCGGTTTTAAACTCCCAGTAAAATACATAATGAAAACGTAAGAAAACAGTAGGCTTAGATATCCTTTACTAAATGTGGATTTTCATCCTCTTCGTTCATATTCTTACATGCTCTTGGTGGTCACCATTTGGATGTCAATGCTTTGCCTACTGACCTTTTTGAAAGTCAGATATGCACACTTATACTTCATCCTACTGTAGAAAGTGGATCAGTTCCTATCCACCTTTTTGAGATATAAGACTTCTATATCAGTGGGAGCCGCCTTTAGTTCAGCTTTTATTTTCTCTGTAACAACCATTTTATAAGAGTTTTATTTATTTGTTTAATGTACATTATATAGGGCTACTAATGCTAGCAACAGGCATGCTGTATTAACTGGTTGATCTAATTCTTTTGACATTGCAGTCAGCAAAGAGATTCCTGGTGCTGGTGGTAGCCATGGGTTTATTATTTATCCTTCTGCAGCCGCCTGTTCCTATCTCTTGGGCTTTCCGGTCAGATTTGATCAAAGCGGCACATCAGTCTTCTGATGATGTTTCGATATATGGCTTTGTTGCTTCTAAGCCTTCATGGCCTTCGTGGCTCCTTATTGCAACAATCTTACTCACACTGGCAGCAGTCACCTCCATCATCCCGATCAAATATATTGTAGAGCTGAGGGCTCTTTATGCAGTCGGAGTAGGAATAACATTAGGCATCTACATCTGTGCAGAATATTTCTTCCAAGCTGTGATCCTCTATCCTCTTCTCATTGCAACGATCGTTTGTGCTTCAGTCTTTGTAGTCTTCACTCACCTACCTTCAGCATCCAGCACAAGGATCTTGCCATGGGTATTTGCTCTTTTAGTAGCCCTTTTTCCTGTAACTTACCTTCTTGAAGGCCAAATAAGAGCAAAAAGCCTCGAAGAAGGTGAAGAAGCAGACAAGTTCACTACTATGTTGGCTATAGAAGGAGCTAGAATGTCGCTCTTAGGGCTTTATGCTATGTTATTCATGCTTATTGCTTTAGAGATAAAGTTTGAACTAGCTTCATTGATGCGTGAAAAAGCCCTCAATAGGGGTTCTGCTCCAAGCCAGCCTGGGCGTAGCATTGGTTTCCCGCCAAAATTGAGACTCAGCCAGCAAAGAAGGGCGTCTACTGCACCCTCCTTCACTATCAAGAGGCTAGCAGCTGAGGCTGCTTGGATGCCGGCAGTAGGCAATTTTTCAACAGTATTATCCTTCATCATATGCCTAATTATAAACTTTAATCTCACTGGTGGGTCGAACCGTGCAATATTTTTCCTAGCGCCCATCTTATTGCTTCTCAACCAGGATTCAGACATTTTGGCTGGTTTTGGTGATAGACAGCGGTATTTCCCAGTAACAGCCGTTATCTCGAGTTATATGGTCCTGACCGCTCTCTATAGAATATGGGAGGAAGTGTGGCAGGGAAATTCTGGGTGGGGGATTGAGATTGGAGGACCTGGATGGTTTTTTGCCGTCAAAAATGTTGCCCTTCTCATTCTCACATTGCCGAATCATATACTTTTCAATAGATTCATGTGGGATTATGTGAAGCAGACGGATGCGACGTTGTTGCTGACGTTGCCTCTTAATTTGCCATCCATAATAATTACGGATATACTTACTGTGAGAGTTTTGGGGTTGCTGGGAGTTATTTACTCTCTGGCTCAGTATCTGATATCAAGGAGGATAAGGATAGCTGGAATGAAGTATATTTGAAGCAGGCTAGATCGGCGATATAATTTTGAGGTAAGGGCTTAAACTCAGATTCAGTTTTTGGTTCCCTTTAATTATTTGGTGATATATGATAATTTCTGGGTTTGGCTACAGCTCGGCGGCGACGTTTTAACACCAACAAACCCTAAAGAACAAGCTGTGGCTGCTTCTATGAAGACAGCCACAGGGTTTGAAGGTTGCCAGCATTTCTGAAAGTGTATTTCTTATGTAGACTTGTGAAGGGTGCTCTGATACTTTTAGATCCAAGATTTTTCTCTTAGAACTTGTATGCTATAAGATTTAAGGCTCAAATGTAGAAGAGATGACGTTTCTTTTCCGTAAAAGGTGAGCGGCGGCTATGTTGTACGAACTAACTTTATATCTATTTGTTACAGATGATGGGAAAAATTCCATGTACAATTTTTATCTTCTTCGTAGCACGTGTGTTTTAATGGTGTAGCATTACTTGGGGTGCTTGTCATTGGAAGTAGGTTACTGCTGCGGAACTGGACCTATTGAACTAGTTTTGCGCTTTACCAAGTTTCTGGAGGAAAAAGATGTCGCTTTTGATGTTCAATTTATTCTAGTAAATGGATGGTAAAATATGCCTATTAGCGGAATATTCGAGATGGCCTCTCAATTTCTCTATAATTCAACCTTCATTTTTGTTTCGTTCAGTAGGACAACGTAAAACCAAAAGAAGAACTAGGAATGGCGTTAAATCTCACAATAATATCTAATCACGCTGTTGTAAAAGGAGGCACTCTATAAGAGAGGAGAGAGAGAAATGAATGAAGAAGAGATCCCAATACAAATTAGGAAGCTCTCCTCTTCATTCATTTCTCTCTCTCCCCCCCTCTTATAAAGTGCCCATGAGCACTCTATAAAAAAAACCGTTACTTCTATTATTTCTTCTTCTTTGTTGACGAGGGAACCTCTACTCAGCCCGTAGGAATCCTAGCGCCTACTCTCAAACTCAAGACCTCGATCTAATGAAGCCCACACCACCAGGTAAAAACCGGTCAGGGAATCAAAGCCCAGGCGCTTCGATCCCAACCGACGGTGGTAAGTATAGACCAAACAGCTTATTACATGTTGTTAGCAAATTTAGTATCCAACAAATGAAAACGAAAAAAAAAATTGATATATAACACATGGCACTAGAATGACAAAATGTTTTATTACACAACAATCCCAATCACAAGCTCCCCAGCGAAAGAACATTCCCCAAATGAGCGACCAAATGGGAGGAAACCTCATCCAACCCCACAACAATTTTGCGGTTAGATCACATGCGTAAATGATTTTTCTATTGACTCGTATCTCATAAGAAACGATGCCTGCGTAGGTTACGAAAGGTTACACGATGTGCAAAGGGGAGAAGCCCCGCCGATTTACCTACCGGACATGAGATTAACCAAGGCATGGTTATCATAGGAGCCAGCGTCCAGTCTGCAGTGGTAGATGATAATGTCATGAGCGCGACGACTATGGTTCTCATGCTTGCCTCAGCTGAGGGTTCTCTTGCGTGCAAGCCTTGGCGAGAAGAGCCGTCTGTCCAAAAAAATAAAAATAAATAAATAACTTCCTTTAATCCCCCCCCCCCCCCCCCCCCAAAAAAAAAACAATGCTATAGTTGCCTAGCTACATATAGGGAGAGGAGGTAGATGGCTCACGAATCGTGCCCAACTACAAAATTTAAAACAATGCAGTCATTATGAGCGCAATAAGAACATTGCATCGGTGCAATCATCAATACTGCTTTGAAACTGTCATGGACACTTATCACAAGATTTTTCTTTCTCCTTTTTAGTCTTGGATGTAAATTAATTCGCTGCTTTTGGCGAGGGACGTGTTTTCACCTTATGAGCCGAGTCTATCGGGTAATTGTCGCCAAGCCTTGGATCAACTAGTTTCTTCAGATGTTCCTTTGGCTCAGGCTGGTTAAGAGCATCCTCAAACTGCAACCAAGAATTTTCACGGAGAAATAGTGGTGTTACTAGAATTTGGATTAAAATTTCATGATGCCTGAAATAATTGCTGACAGAAAGAAGAAGAAAAAAAATTATACTGCAGGTCCTTTGTGTGATTCATTTAGTTATTACTTGAAAGAGTAATAATAGTTACTTCTTCAAGACATTGACCTCAATTTACATTAAGGTTTAGGCTTAGGCTTAAAAATATAAGAAATCCAAGAGTTAGATTGAACTTGTTGGTCCCGGGAGTCTAACGAAAACGAACTGAAACAGCAAAGTATCTTTCTTTTCGCCAATTTCAGTTCATATTACATGTAGCTTTAAATTAGTGATTCTTCCTTGATGTTCCTTCTTTCAAGTTATTCTGACAAGATAAATAAATTTTTGAGTTTGATTCAAAACCCAGCTTACTCTGCAAATATTCTAAACTCTGCATGTGGATCTACAACTGAATCCAACCAAATAAGACTAGCAGTTTTAGCAGCAAGGAATTTGAAACTAACCAGACCAACCAAACCCATCGACTCCGTGCCAACTCCTGTTTTTACTATTGCTTCTTTTGCAGAAATTAGCTCATAAAGGACAACACCAAACGCAAAAACATCAATCTTGGGAGAAACGTCACCAAATTGTGCATACCTACACATTTATCCAAAATAATTTTGTTAATTATCAACAGAGGCACAGAAAAAGAGGGTGGAAGATATCAGAATAATATAATAATAATAGTTGTCAAGCACAGCACAAGCACATTATATAATGTCAATTGCACTAAAAGAAACAAAAAAATTCTCACTCATCAGGAATATGATGGCATGATGCTCTACTCAAAGAGTACCATATATCAAATTTTACAATTTGGGAGCAGTCAAGAAGTTTCAAACTACACTTACCAGGAATGGAAATACAACAATAAGAAGAACCCCTTGTTCCCATTCAGCTCAACTAAGGGTTGTACTAATTTCTTATCTATCTCTTAGCATATTGTCACCCAACAATCTCAACATTCTCTGCTAAACTTGTTTTCTAAAACTATTAGGTATATATTATCCAAAGTCAACTTAAACGCTCAGGTATGCAATACCTCTTGGCTGGGTGAAGGAAACAGAGCGGGTGTTAGGAGTGGCCTGCAATAATTAATGATAGAGGGAGCAAGGAGTAAAGCACCATTGAAGCTGAACTTGCTGTTAGTATCTTGGTCGATTAGCTCGCATCAGTACAAGATTTTTATGTATCATTATATAAATGTTGGCTGTATGCATGTACTAATGCAAGCTAATCATGGTCGATTAGCTTGCATCTTGGTTCGTTGGTGTGAGTGGGGGTTTGTGTGGATAGGTGAGCATGTGTGCCTGTGCTCTGAAATAAGTCTATAAACGTTTGAAATCTTCAGACAACAGTGAAGGGCTATGAAAACATAATTAATGCTGCGACCTAACATATACTTTACATCCAAAAGAGCAAAAGCCAAAAGATACTTAGTTGTGAGTTGCTTACTCTGGAGGCATGTAACCGAATGTTCCAACAAGCCGAGTTGGCTGTGTCATGCCTCCAGCTTGAGTAAGTTTTGTTAATCCAAAATCTGCAACCTGAAAACATGAAGAACTCATTTTAGCAACATGCATACCACAAAAAAACACCTGAATATTATCAAAGTATGTAATTCAGGCTTCCAGACAGCAACAGCAACCTTTGCATGAAATTTTTTGTCTATAAGAATATTAGCGGATTTAATGTCGCGGTGGATATAGACCGGCACTGTATGCTCATGGATGTACTCCAACCCCCTTGCAGAATCAAGGGCAATCTGTACTCTAGTAGACCATTCCAGAGGATCCCTTTCTAAAGAAGATAATATTTATCAAATTTATTATACCATCTGTAAACGAAAACCACATAAATCAGTTATTGCACAGCTTCATGATGTTCATGGTCGTTACCTGAACCACGTAGATGCTGGCTTAAGTTCCCATTTTCAATGAATTCATAAACAAGAAACAAGGAACCGTCGGTGCAATATCCTATCAGGCGAACCTGAAACATAAGATGATGCAAAAAAAGATAAATAACTGAAAGACAACAAAGCAAAGTACTTATTATGGATGATTCAACTTCTATCACATACATCTCGCCATTAGATAGATTGAGTATATAATGCAATTGTGGTGCAAACTTCACTTGAAAAATAAAAACCAACCCATCTTCAAATCCTACCACACATTTAAATGG
>NC_033802.1:66175792-66182905 GCF_001876935.1 Asparagus officinalis
AGTCCATGTTCTGGTTCATGAGAAGGGTGTTAAACCTGCAAAGGCATTTAGAAAACAAAATTTTAACTCTCAATCCTCACCATAACTTCTGAGCTTTAGTGTTGTTAAGAGGGCTTTAAGAACAAGAAAACAAAAGAGAAACTACCTCTTCTATTAACTTGAGAATCTAAAGAGAAGAGTATCACAGTTAACAGTTCTAACAAGCTAAATTAATTCCTAACGCTAGATTAATTGTTAAGAAGCAATCCACTGGATTTGTTTTACATGCTTTAAACTGGGTAGATCATCATCCTTTGGGTAGACGACAATTTACGTAAATGCTGTCTGTATATAGGTATACACACAAGCTCTTAATATACCAACCACATGGACCAGAAAAGACAGCTTACCAAGTTTAAGTGATGGACATGCGTTAAAACTTTCAGTTCAGCAAGAAATTCCCGAGTGGCCTCCATGTCCATCTTCTTTATTGCAGCTTTCTGCAAGAATAAGAACATCCAGAGGAGATTTAAAAAAATGTTACAGATGAACTTCAAAATAGAGTTGAGAACTGTGCTCATGTCAACAAATGATTACTAGAGATAATCAAAGATTGAAGGTTGAGCAAATGAAACACCACAATACAAAAGGCTGCTGGCAATAAAATAGCTGAAAATTATGCAGACCAGAAACAACAATGAAATTGATAAACTATAAAAGATATATCTTGTCTGCCAACTCGGACTTTCACAATGAAAACCTCAATTTTACTGAACTAATTTGTGTAATCTAATTTTAAGCAAGTTGCTAAAAGCTTGAATCCTTGAATTATGCTAATTATGAATAAAGACAGAAGAAGACAAGCAGATGCCTATTTAAGTTTAACATGTCCAAGCACAAAACGAGCTCAGAGGCATATATAAGCATAGTAATACAAGTTCCACGGAAGTACAATGGTTAAGTTGTAACCAACCTCTCCTCTAAGCTCTGCATAGTAAACAGCTCCAAAACCACCTTCACCAATTTTATTAGCCATGCTGAAGTCATTTGTAGCCCTAGCAAGCTCTTCATAAGAGAACTCCACTGATCTGTCTACAGTAAAACCTCCAAGTAGGGCGGCACTGCCATCTTGAGACTTTGAACCTGAATCCATGGCAGCTGTAATACCAACACCAGGCAAGGACACACATTAAGCATGTACTTAGAGGCAGGGTTTCTAGAAAAGATAATAACTAGAAAACATCAATGGCCAATGGGATTGACTATAACTAATTAGTGCCACCAAGTTAATCAGTATAGCCGAGTCATATAACAGGAAACAAAATTATATGGTTGTATACTGTGCTTTACAATCCAACGAGATAAATGGCACATGAGGAAGGAACTGCAAAGTTGTTTTCAGCATTTATTTATGTTGAGACATTTTTGGAACTCCTAAAAAGATCACATGATTTAGGGGGTTGGATGAATTGTTTCTTGGGTCAAAGATATTTTATGTATGCCCAAAAATGGTGAGGTCTTTTCCGCTCAGATTCTTAGAGCCAATGCCCTCTATGCAATTTTCCCTAAGTCAATTATAGATTATTGACAATGGTTATAAAAAACGCATCTCAGAGCATGACTATAGGAAACCATAACAGAAGAATAGATCCTAGAATACAAACAATATAACTCGTCTAATATATAACCTTATATAACAAGAAGAGTTTAGACTACGAGTCAATAGTTACTCTTTTGGATGCAGCATTTTCTGGTATGCCAAACATATTTATCAACTTCTCTATATCTTGAAAGGATTTCTGATTATGGTATATACGAGTCCTTAATCGATTAAACTTGATTAATTGACAATTAATTTCTTTAGAAAAATAAAAATTCATAGTTCATAGGAGGAAGTGAGATGGAACTTGAAACTACTATGGAAATATAGGGTTTATAATTTGATTAGGACCTGATAATCAAAGATAACAAATTAGTTTCAGAGTAGTTAAAGAAGCCTTATAATTGATAGAATTGACTCATTAATTTCTAATGAATAGAACTTAATTGATCAAAATTGACTAAGTGATCCCTAATTTGATAGAAAAACTTGTTAAAGATTCACAGATCAAAATTGACTAAGTGATCCCTAATTTGATAGAAAAACTTGTTAAAGATTCACAGACAAATATGAAATCATAGTAGAACTCAAAAGATCCCTAATTTGATAGAAAAACTTGTTAAAGATTCACAGACAAATATGAAATCATAGTAGAACTCAAAAGAACTATTATTATTGTTGCTATTTGTATTAGTGAAGACAAACAACCCTGAATTCGTTGAACATATCTACCAGATGCTGAGTCTGCTCATACTTTATAGGTTTTCCGAGTTAAATATATTTGAAGGCCTAACTGTTTAGGGACGGAAATTATCAGTCTTGTTTGTCAGTCGATAATTCATCAGAATAAACCACAGGAAGTGCACCTGACAATCTCAATAAGACAAACCTACCAAACCACAATCTTACGGAAGAAATACAATTTCATTGCAGCATGAAGATGCCCAGACAGAAAGTAAGTCTACATAAGTAGTTTATTGCTAAAGGAAATTACCATTGCTGTGTGAAGTTGATTTGTCTCCGAACGATGATGGAATGAATTGGGACTTTTTTGCCTTCTGTCTCTTATACACCCCAAAGTATAAATAACTGGCCAATCCAAGGAGAACAATTATCACAGCTACAACAATTCCAGCGATGCCGCCTCCCGAAAGTCCTGCTTAAATAAGAAGCAATAAGTTCTATGCTGCAAATGAGTAGAACATCAAGATAGATCCGCTTCTCCATCTAGAACTTGTTAACAGTAACTGTTCGAATGATTATAAACCAACCACCTTTACTCTTTCCGCTGCAAAAAAGGAACACAAATCAGAATAAAGTAAAATGTTTTCAAGATGAAAAAAAATGCAAGATAAAAAGCTTTACTTTGATTGCAGGGGAAGGTAACTTCCATTTTGATCTGCATCAGAATACAGACAATTTAGTAAAGGAAACCAATATGTCACAATTAAATGTGATAGCTAATTTGCTATTTGTTCTTCACACTCAAAGAGGATAAAAGAAAATAGAGAAAGCTAGTGCATCATAAGCATAATATAAATGTGAAGAAGAATGAATAACCTTCATCTCATGTAACAGGAAAGCACCAGTTTATCTATGCACCAGTATTTTATATTAGAATATTTTGTCAAGACATGACTGCCTTTTCGTCCTAGCAAAGCCCTCAATCATTACAACATCATCGTCAAACTTAAAGAACACCCGTTCCATTATGCCCAACTGTTACCTAACCGATAGCGATGTTCAACGTATTCCCTAAAAGCTCAATGAAACTGAACATGCTAACTACATTTAAACCATTTTCCAATTACAACTTAAACTCTCCTTCAGATATCAGGACTCGTACATAAACAAAATGAATTAGATTTGTATTAGTTCCCAAAATAACAAGCTACACTATTCTGAGATGGTGTCAAATTTATAATGAAGGGGGGAAATTGCTAGATAAAAGGAAGGTAAGGAATCTGTCCGTTTCATTTAGAAATGGGATGGAGGAATTGACAAGGCAAAATTTGAAGCTAACAGAAAACCAGCATGATATCTCAAAACAACACTAATTTCAAAATAAGAAGACTACTACAACAACAACAATATAATACAACCTTTACAGAGTCGGCTTCAAAATTCCTGTTCTTCCATTCAGTTCTTACTATGGGTCATCTCCTCCTCATTACTAACTACGGGAATGAAGCTCTAATTCCTCACAAAAATTTACCCCTTTGGAGAGAAAAAAGAAGCTCACAAATGAAAACCCGACAATAATTCAGTAATTAGCTAAAATCCAACATCCCGAAAGCTAACTAGATCAAATATCTTAAACCAACCATGAAACAGTGAAGCATGGTAAGCTAAGGAACCAAACTCGATACAAAACAACACACGTGACAATTTGCTCTCTAAAATTACCTACAAAAAACCCAGCCTTCCTCTAAAAAAATGCCACCTTTCAGCAGAAAATTTAACCTGACAGCAAATCAAGCTCCCATTTCGTGAAGAAAAAATCAGGCTCAAAAAGGCGAAATTCGACGACAGCTCAATAACTAACCGAAACCTAACATCGTTGTGTTCCAGCTAAACAGATCAAATTTCTCACGCTATCATGCATGTTAAAGAGTAAACAACAGCAACTTCAGGGAACAAGTCAGGCTCACCCTTCGCCGGAACAAACACGATCCCCGAGCTGAAGTTAGACCCCGGATTGTAACTGCGGATCAAATAGTCCTTCACCCCAAACTTTTTGGCAATGGAGCTCAAGTTCTCCCCAGCCGCGATCGGGTACGTCTCGAACAACCCGTACTCCGTCGAAACAGCCGCGTCGCCGCAGCTACAATTCACCGTCACCTTCACCTCCGCCCCCGTCGGGATCCTATTCGGCGGTATCGCGTTGTCCGCGGCGAGAACCGCTGCGGTCGTAAGATTCGAGTACTGAACCCCGGCGATCTTCTCGTAGGTGTCTCCGCCGACGGTGGTGTAGCTGAAGGTGTGGCCGAGGAAGGAGTCTTCGATGCAGGCGCAGGTGAGGATTGGGACGTTGATGCGCTGCCCGGGGAGGATGACGTCCTTGTTGATGTTGTTGTTGTAGGGGAGGATGGAGTCGGGCGAGGAGAGGTTGAAGAAGGAGGCGATTAGGGTTAGGTTTTGGTTGGGGGAGACGGTGTAGTAGGGAGGGCGAGGCTGCATCTGTCGCCGGCGGAGCAGGAGACGGAGGCGGCGGTGGAGGTGGTGGCGCCGGCGGCGAGGGAGAGGAGGAGGAGGAGGTGAAAGGTGCTCATTTCGGAAACCCTAACCCTAACCCTAATTTGGGCATTGAGGGCGGAGAGGGGAAGGGTAGCTTTGAGGCGGCGGGAGATGGTCGCCGTTTACCTGTCAACGTTGACTGGTGTTTGAAATTAGCTTTTAGCTGGGTGTAATAATGTGGGTGAGTTTTGCGAAAGGAACCCTGGTATCTTCGATATTGGCAGGTATTTGTTGGGGTTTTTTTTTCATGAAAACCACCTTTAATGGAGGTTAAATTTATTAAAATCACCTTTTTAGTTTTTTATATATGTAAAATCTCTTTATAAGTGGATTTTTTCTTTTTCCCAATCAACCATATTTTGTCCACTTCCGCTCAATTAACATTCAAAGTCCTCGATGTGCCTTATATGTGTTTACCAACTACACGTGTAATTAATAAGAATTCTCAGAATAATAAAATATTAATCGATCAGAAATTGATAAAATCTATTGATTAAAGACTGAACCCACTTGTAAAATAGTTTAGGCATAAAAAAATTTATAGATGGTTTTTATCAACTCAATCTATTTTTAAGTTGATTTTCATAGGGAAAAAATAAACCTTTTTTGCTTTGTTTCCGGATTAATTTGGGGAGCATGTGACTTGGACTTGGTACCTTGGATGGGAAACCTAGCCCATAACGTTGGGCTTGCGGCTAATGTGAATAAAAGAGTTTAATAATGGGCTTGGCTGGGGTGGGCCGGAGAATGCTATCTACTGAAGGCTTTGAGCTCAAGTTGGGACGCTCCTGATCTCAGTTCAGCAACGGGTTAATTTGCAGATAAACCCCCGCAATATTGGGGGGGTTTCGCCAATTATTTCTGAAGTTTTTGTATGAAGAATCAGCCTTCTAGTTTTTCAAATAGAATTATGTCCCTCTTTTACTTTTACCCAGCATACGAGCACATGTGAATCTCGAATGATGTTGCAATTGATAATTCACCGCGTTGCAGATTGACTTCTTTATTGGGCTTTGTGCATACATTTTGCATAGTATTCTTGTGGGGTCTCATCCTTTTTCTTTAGGAAAAAAAACATTTTGAATAGTATATTCATGGGGAATTTTTTAAAATAGACTACTTTTGCTAAATATTTAGCAAAATAGACCAATTTGCTTAATATTTAGCAAAACGGATCTCATTTTGGCCAATAGGCCAAAAAGATGTCGATTTTGAAAAACAGAGCTCAGAAAACATATGAGACTACTAGTCCCGTATGTTTAGAGCCAACTTAATCACCGCCATTTTGAACAACAAGGCTCAGAAAACATACGGGACTAGTAGTCTCGTATGCTTTCTCAGCCTTGTTTTTCAAAATCGACATCCTTTTGGCCTACTGGCCAAAAAGAGATATATTTTGCTAAATATTTAGCAAAGTGGTCTATTTTGTTAAATATTTAGCAAAAGTGATCTATTTTTTTTAAAAAATTACTATATTCATAGATAATAATGGAGAGGTAACTTCATTTTGAAATCTTAAAATATAACAAGTTTGATATATCTTTCAGACGCTGTCATATTCGGTCGACCTTTTGTACAAACGCTCGGATCACAATCAAACTGGACCACTCGGTATCATTCATGTTAGATCTAATAAAAAACTTGAGATCTAAACCATAAAGGCATGATTTAATTCAAAGAGATTAACAAGAATCAAAAGGTGCGGAAGCATATACCTGAATCCATTGAAGGAAACTTGATTAGGGTTTTGATGATCTTCTAACCTTAGGGTTTCTCTCTTATGGATCTCTTTAGATGGGGATAAGAGAATGAGAGTGGTTAACCCTAGATTAGGGACCATAACCCCTTATATATAGGTGTTGTACATTTGTAATTTGGCCCCTCATCAAATTACAATTACAACCTGGTATCTGCACATATAACCCCCATGATTTATTTAAATACCTATTAACCCAAATTGATTGATCACTTTAAGTGGGTTATCCTTAAAGATAGTAATACACATTGATTAATCATATGTGCCCACAAATAGATTTAATTAGATTTAAATCCAACAATTCAAACTAATAAATAAACAAACAGGCTTCAAATACAGTTAAAAAAAAAAAAATCAGATTCCACACATTTTATAAAAACTTTATTACCACATATCACATAATCGATCCCATGACGCACGATACCCCCACGCACGTACGCGCGCGCGCGCGCGCTCACTTGGCCTGATCAAGGGGCACGCTCCTGAGCACCACGGTCTCGACCGTCAGCCCCGGCCCGAACCCGAACAAGACCCCCCACTC
>NC_033802.1:66182915-66203575 GCF_001876935.1 Asparagus officinalis
CCTCCCTCTCCGACCACCTCCTCATCTCCTCCATGATGAACAGCACGCAGGCGCTCGACATGTTCCCGTACTCCTTCAGCACCTCCCTCGTCGCCCGCATCTTCTCCTTCCTCAGCCCCGTCCTCTCCTCCACCTGGTCCAGTATCGCGGGGCCCCCCGGGTGCGCGATCCAGAAGACCGAGTTCCAGTCGTCGATCCCCAGCGGCGACAGCGCCTCCGTCAGGCTTTTCTCTATGTTCTTCGATATCAGCCCCGGTACGTCCTGTCGGTCGGGAGCATTACAGAGTTGGTTAGAAATTAATTTGGTTCGTGGCCGCTAGCTATTTATTTCCAACGGTCGGAAAGTGAAAAATGTGACGTGAGTGTGTTTGGTGTAAATTAGAAAAAGACCCGTTACTTTTATCACGTCCATTGATTTGTTCAGCGGGTGATTGTGGTTCGTTTTCGGTGGAATTGAACCACGTATAGCTACGCGCTAAATAAACCAAATTAAAGAAGTGGTGGTCTCTCTACTACTACTTTTTAATAGCGGAGAGGATCCAAATAAATTAATCGTAGAAAGTCGGGGATATATATATCGATTCCGGATAAATAAAGCTTTAGGGTAATTAAACTTAGTTAGTTCCGTAGCCCTTATTAATTAATTTTACCTTCAGCAGATGGAAAGTCAGCCCGACTTCGCGCAGATGCCCGTTCGATGGCCCTCAGAGGTCGGGAGTATGTCTGCGGACGCCGACACCATCTGAAATATTGGGCGCTCGACGGAGGCGCAGGTCGGCCCCGATAATCAACAGCCGCCGCCCGTCGCCGACACAGCGCCTGCCCGACCATGCGTGTCGAGGTGGGGGTCGGTCGTGCCCTGCGGAACGTTTGACCGCCGGTGATCTCCGAGCAACGACGAGCACGCCGGGCCCCGGGTTGTTCTCCGCGACGGTCCTTCGCCATCCGGAGCATGGTGCCGCGCGCGAAGTCGCCTGCTGGACATCATGAAGCGCGTTGACGGAGCGGCGGAGGCCGGAGGAGTTGGTGAGCTGGTAGTCGGCGCCGGGCATGTCGACGCCGCTGGTGTGCAGAAGTGAGGTGGTGTGATGTGGGATTGCGGGCGGCCCCAGTACCTTGGATGGCGGCGGACGGCGGCGGCTTGCCGATTTCGTTTTCGGGACCTCGACGACGACGATGTCCTGGCGGGCGTCAAGGGAAGGGGACATGTAGGCGCACATGTTGGGGTTTTGGGTTAGGATTTCCTCGGTCAGGTGCATGTAGCGCTTCCGGATCATCGACTTGTCACCTGGGGGGGGGGGGAAAATTTTGAAATTTCTTAGAATTAATCCGCTGACAGCCCATTTTGCTAAATGAGCTATCGAGAAATAAAATCGTTTCTAAAATATCATAGTCGCTTAGATTTGTAGTTTTTATCAAGTAAAAGGCTGCTTAATTCTTCGCTATAATTAATTGTTAGTGGCATTTTAGTGAGGGTCCTAACTGCAAAACTGAAAAAACAAGGAGGCGGAAACATAACTATGATATTTCAGTTTGGACTCATGAACAACATATTCCGCTGTTTTTACGCTCATGCAACAAAACCGGCCGGCATATTTCTAGTTTTTATCAATTTTATTTCTAGTCCTTCGTTAGTTTCGTCAATATATATATATATAGAAACAAAGCTTATGCAAAAATTAGAATAATAAAATAAACTAAAACATCTACACGTGTCGCTTATCTACATGTATAGCATGATATCGAAACTAATTAAGCTTATGCTAAAGATTTCGTATCCGACAAATATGCCAACAAATATACCAACAAACCTGAATCTCTCTTTTTTTTTAAAGACTATACTTTTTTCATTGCATCAATCTATAAATCAATAGACTATATATTATGATTTTAAAAGTCAAAATAATTGTTCGATCACAAGAAAAATAGCGTTGATTCAGTAGACATACGTACATATATACCACAAGTATGATAACTATGGAAAAGATAATCCTTGTGATGAACCGACAGAAACATAGCTTTTAAAACATCACCCTACACAATCTAACTCTTCTCAACAAATTGAGAGATGCAGATAAATGCTGCTGAAAATATGGATAAATTAAACCAGAAAATAAATATATCAAGTATTTCCGAAACACTTACACATCCTCTTGAACTTCTCCTTGAGATCAGTCATGTGCTCGCTCTTGGTGATCCTGAAGTAGTAATCTGGATACTCATCCTGATACACGAAGTTCTTCGGCGTTGCGGTACCGATCGCCAGAACCGTGGCGGGCCCCTCAGCCCTCTGAGCTCTCCTCATCTCGTCCATGCTCTTGGTGGTCATTGCTTCTACTAACAAGAACTCAAACTTAGCAGTAGTCCCTTTGTGCTACTGCAAGTTGCTTAATTTTTTGTTGGTTTTGTAAGTTTTTTGCAAGGGAGAGGAGGGGGTTTATAAAGAGAAGGGTAGGTCTGATGGACGGTTAGATGGGGTGCCACGTAGGTAGATTGCTGTTTGGTGAAGGACTAGGTAGATGTGGAGCCATGTGGACTACCGGTTTCCATTTGGTGGTTGGGGTCCTTGGGGACCGTCGTGGCCACGGTAGCGGTGCACCTCATAATGGGTCGGGTTGATTTGGATCCGACCCGAATACGGTCCCGTTTTGTAAGTCTGAGATTTGGCTTAATTTGATTGGGTAGCAAATCTTCACCATGTTTTGATTTTTTTTTTTTTCACATTTGAGAGTAGAACCATATCTACTTGCATCTCATTCAAAAAGGACAAAAGATTTGTAACCATTTGAATGAGTGGAGGGGGATGTACCACATCACTACCAAGCACAAAATTTATGCTTGGTACCAAGCATACCCATTTTTCTCATATATATATATAAATATGGTCATTAATGTGTGTATATGTGTGTGTGTTATAAGTATATTTATATGTGCATATTATAGAAGTACAGCTATATAAGTATATATAAGTGCATAAGTATAATTATATATAAGTATATTGCATCTGGTATATATAAAAGTATATCATATAAGTAAAATGTATAATTGTACTTAAATAAGCATAATGTAAGTATGTAATAAATACATATATAATATATATTTATGTGATTCTCTCTCTCTCTCTTAAGTTATAACTTATAAGTATATTATGTATATACAATATATTTACATATAATATATATATGTATTATATATAATATATACGGGTATCATAAATATATTTTTATGAACAGGGCTTTTCGCCCTGTTTTTGGCTTCAAAAAATATATACGGGCATCCATATGGCTTCAAAAAATACATGCTTCAAAAAATATATAACTTATAAGTATATTATGTATCGATCTGTGGTTTTAACATGACTTGGTGTTTCCTAATCTTATTTATTTTCTCGATTCCTCAGGGCATCACATTGGACTTAACCCTTTTTTTCCCTTTACTTTTTATTTTAAATTACTAATTAGACCATATTCTTATCTCTGATATCATTTTCTTGGGGAAGAACTCCTCAAATAAGAATTAATATACAGTCATTTCTATCAGCAAAAGAAATGCATAGATCGATATTCATCATCTTTATTTATTTATTTATTTGAAACTTTATCTTTATAAAATTTTCTTTGAACATACATTAACATCATACTTCCGGAGTTTGATGGATGCGGATCTGGTCAAGCTAGACCCGACCCAAACATGACGTATTGGTCTTCACATCTAAAAACATGATTCAAACTTCGGGTTTAAAGGCAGGCACACCTAGTTATTCATTAATTAGTCTTCAGATTATGAAGCGAAATATATAATTAATAAATTGGATAGATCGATAAAGAAATTTATCATAATATGACTCTTAAATTAAATTCCTAACAATTACACATCAACTCTAAACTTATGTAAAGAAGTGGGGGATGAGGGTTATATTTTTTTTTATACTCTGAAAGTGGCAACAATTTAGTAAAGATCTAGGAGAATTCATTGATCCCCATAAACTAGTTGTTAGAGCGAGAAAATTCAAAAACCTAAGAGAATTTATCTAGAGCGAGGATAATTCATCCAAGTGATCAGCTAGCTTTGCGCTACTCTTAGTTCCCACGAACATCGCAATTCAGACATCACCCATTTGGCTTCCCACGAGACTGATCAGAATTTATTTGTTTTTCCTTTATATTAATGTTTATTAATAAATTAAAACTTAATAATTAAGGATTAATTTCTTAATCGAGACATTTAGTCCCAACAACATGTGCACATCGGATTCAATAGCTCTCATCATATGGTTAATGAATTGTTTCTCGGTTTAGTACGTATAATAATTAATTAAATGGTTGATTGATTGTGAGTTTTATAAATTAAGTTGCCTTCTTTTTCCTTCACTTGATTGGATAATAATCTTTAATATAAGAAAGATGGTAATTTATGATGATGGTTAACTTTAACATAGTTTTAATTTGTCGTACGTAGAAGTTCAATCGGCAATCAAATGGTTCCGTCTCCTGAACATTTATGTTTCAGGGGAAATATACAGTTTTGGTACGAGACAACATCGATCTCTTTGTCTATGTCGACGTCCCTTTCATCGTTAAAAGAGTTTCCGAACTCCTTTCTCCTATTTACTTATTCAATACAAAAAATAATACATATTAATTTGACCAGTTCCTAATCTCCACTTTCATATTTGGTCAAAACTAACTTTCAGGTCAATGTACACCGAATGTAGAAATTGTTGCGCGCAGCGGAAATTTCGGCAGCACTTCGGCAGCACAACAAGAGTTAGGTCACAATAGGAATTCCTATTTCACTAAGAAAACAAGAACCTGTTTCACCAAGGAAACAAGAACTTTAAGCAAAATATCTCAATCAAGTGAGATATCAGCTCTTCCTCTCATCAGTTCTAGGACTGACCTGTCGATGAAACCTAAAAATTATTACAAATCACACAAATAGCGAGATAACCAATTTTACGTGGTTCGGCAAATTGCCTACGTCCATGGGGCAAGGAGGGGGATCTACTTCTAGAGGGAGAGAATACAACCAGGGTTTACAATCACTCAATCTAAACCCTCACACAAACTCTTAAACCTCTCACACAATATCTCTCTACAAAAGTATGCACACACGCCTAACAAAAGCCGTTGCAGTATTTCTCCAAACACAGCCACCAAGCCCTCTGCCTGCACGCTGTCAATAAAAGAACATAACGAACTTTTTCTTTTGCACGTCCTCTTTCTGTACGTCACACCTTGCTTTTGCTCAAGTGCCCAATCCTTGCACCCAACCCTAGGGAAAACACGTTGGGTTTTATAAAGATCAAACTTGGGTGGGCCATCACCTCATCCAGGAACCGCCCGCTGCAACTTCAGGTGGGCCAGGAGCGTATTTTTCTTCTCTTCACGTGTTTTCCTCCGTGCTGCTTGCAGCTACTCATGTGGGAGTGGCCCACTAATCCTACGAGTTCACAATTCTCCACCTCGGTGAAGTTTTTCCAAAACTGAGCCGACACCAAAGCATCCAAATATTCCAACTTGTTGTGTCCAGTATAAACTCAATCCACAACAAGTCGAGAACCCGAACGAGAGTCCAAACAATCTCACCCCCATCAACTAATCCAAACCGGCTGTATCATAAAGACTGCCTACGTATCCTCTTGCCCAAGGAATCAAGCCTCCCGTAGTTCATCCAAATGGCCGCCAACGACCTCAACAATCACGAATGTTCAACAAGTTTCGACAATGATCAAACTTATTGCTCGAAACCATCTTTGTGAGCATATCCGCCGGATTATCCTTCGTGTGGACTTTCACAATTTCCATATTATCATCTTCAAGAACATCCCGAATGAAGTGATAACGAACGTCAATATGCTTTGTTCTCGCATGAAAAACATGATTCTTCGTCAAATAGATAGCAATCATGCTATCACAATGAATAGTGACGGATCTCTACGATATACCAAGTTTCTCCAAAAGTCCTTGAAGTCAAATAGCCTCCTTCACAGCCTCCGTAACTGCCATATACTCTGCCTCCGTCATAGACAAAGCCACCGTCGACTGTAAGGTGCATCTCCAACACACTGGCATACGGGTCAAAGTAAACACATACCCCATAGTAGACCGATACTTATCCAAATCCCCGGCATAATCCGAATCAACATAGCCAATGCATGACTGCTCACCTGTAATGTCCCGCTCATAAACTAAACCAACATTGAGCGTACCTCGAATGTACCTCAAAATCCATTTCACAGCGTCCCAATGACCCACTCCTGGATCGTGCATGTATCTCGATACCATGCTCACCGCCTGTGATAAATCTGGTCTCGTACATACCATCGCATATATCAAGCTTCCAACCGTACTCGCATATGGAGTCTTCGACATCAACTCTCGATCTTTAACTGTCTTCGGTGAAAGACTAGCTGAAAGCTTCAAATGGGCTCCCAAAGGTACACCAACTGGTTTCGTATCCATGCTAATATAAAATCGATGTAGAACCTTCTTCAAATAAGCCACATGTGTCAAACAAATTCTGCCCTTCTTCTTGTCTCTGCCGATCTCTATTCCCAAAATACGTTTGGTCTCACCCAAGTCTTTCATCTCAAACTCATTTGAAAGCTAAACTTTCAACTCATCTATAGCCGACCTGAAAGTAGAGGCAACCAACATGTCATCGACATAAAGTAACAAATAGATGTACGCACCTCCTCTCAACTTGTGAAAATACACACAAGGATCAAACTGGCTCCGAGTGTACGAATGACCAAGCATAAAACCATCAAATCGCCTATACCACTGTCGACGAGACTGCTTCAAACCGTATAGCGATTTCTTCAATCTGCAAACCAACTTATCTTTCCCTGCAGCTCGGAATCCCAATGGCTGAGTCATATATATTTCTTCATCAAGATCACCATGAAGAAATGTTGTCTTCACATCCAACTGATCTAACTCCAAACCATACTGTGCCACCAAAGCTAGCAAAATCTGAATCGAAGAATGCTTCACCACCGGAGAGAAAACCTCATTATAATCAATCCCTTCCTCCTGTGCATAGCCCTTCGCAACCAACCTAGCTTTAAACCTTAATGGAGTACCATCAATACCCTCCTTCTCCATGTATACCCACTTGCAACCAATTGCCTTCTGTCCCTTTGGAAGCTCAACAAGCTCCCATGTATCGTTTTTATGAAGAGATTCCATCCCCTCCTGCATAGCCACCTGCCACGAATCAGCCTCCGAACTCTGTGCATGCCCCCCTGCCACGAATCAGCCTTCGAACTCTGCTCGGCCTCTCTGAATATAGTAGGCACCAACTCATTGATACTTTCCATCGGAAGTGCATATGCAACTGTGTTGGCATACTGTGCTGGCATCTGTATGTTTCTCCTCTGTCTCCGAACGGCAATCGAATCCCGAACCAGAGCCGTCGGTCCCTGATCATGCACATCAGTACTCGTATCCCCCATGTCATCGTTGTGCTCGACAGATTCTGCCACACCCTGCACCGTGGGTGTGACAGAGGGTGTGGTGCAGGACAGATTCTACCACACCCATGGCAGACACCACACCAGGGTGTGGTGGAGCCTGTTTTGAGTTATTCTTCACGTTTTTCACAATTCCTTCGCCGTTTTCACAATTCTCCACCTCGGCGAAGTGTTCCCAACACTGAGCCGACACCAACATGAGCACCAATGTGTCGTCTCTCTAAACTCGGCTGCACCAATGCGGTTGCCTACGTACCCCCTCTCCCAAGGGATCAAGCCGCCCGTAGTTCATCCAAATGGTCGTCAACGGCCTCAACAATCACGAATATGCAACAAGTTTCGACAATGATCAAACTTGTTGCTCGGAACCACCTTAGTGAGCATATCCGCCGGATTATCCTTCGTGTGGACTTTCACAATTTCCACATCGCCATCTTCAAGAACATCCCGAACGAAGTGATAACGAACGTCAATGTGCTTCGTCCTCGCATGAAAAACCTGATTCTTCGCCAAATAGATAGCACTCATGCTATCACAATGAATAGTGACGGACCTCTGCGATATACCAAGTTCTTCCAAAAGTCCTCGAAGCCAAATAGCCTCCTTCACAGCCTCCGTAACTGCCATATACTCTGCCTCCGTCGTAGACAAAGCCACCGTCGACTGTAAGGTGCATCTCCAACACACCGGCGCACGGGTCAAAGTGAACACATACCCTGTCGTAGACCGGCGCTTATCCAAATCCCCGGCATAATCCGAATCAACATATCCAATGCACAACTGCCCACCTGTAGTGTCCCGCTCGTAAACCAAACCAACATTGAGCGTACCTCGAATGTACCTCAAAATCCATTTCACGGCGTCCCAATGACCCACTCCTGGATCGTGCATGTATCTCGATACCATGCTCACCGCCTGTGACAAATCTGGTCTCGTACCCATTGCGTACATCAAGCTCCCAACCGCGCTCGCATATGGAGTCTTCGACATCAACTCACGATCTTCAACTGACTTTGGTGAAAGACCAGCTGAAAGCTTCAAATGGGCTCCCAATGGTACACTAACTGGCTTCGTATCCATGCTAACATGGAATCGCTGTAGAACCTTCTTCAAATAAGCCACCTGTGTCAAACAAATTCTGCCCTTCTTCTTGTCTCTGCCGATCTCCATTCCCAAAATGCGTTTGGCCTCACCCAAGTCCTTCATCTCAAACTCATTTGAAAGCTGAACTTTCAACTCATCTATAGCCGACCTGGAAGTAGAGGCAACCAACATGTCATCGACATAAAGTAACAAATAGATGTACGCACCTCCTTTCAACTTGCGAAAATATACGCAAGGATCAAACTGGCTCCGAGTGTACGAATGACCAAGCATAAAACCATCGAATCGCCTATACCACTGTCGAGGAGATTGCTTCAAACCGTATAACAATTTCTTTAACCTGCGAACCAACTTATCTTTCCCTGCAGCTCGGAATCCCAATGGCTGAGTCATATATATTTCTTCATCAAGATCACCATGAAGAAATGACGTCTTCACATCCAACTGATCTAACTCCAAACCATACTGTGCCACCAAAGCTAGCAAAATCTGAATCGAAGAATGCTTCACCACCGGAGAGAAAACCTCATTATAATCAATCCCTTCCTCCTGTGCATAGCCCTTCGCAACCAACCTAGCTTTAAACCTTAATGGAGTACCATCAATACCCTCCTTCTCCATGTATACCCACTTGCAACCAATTGCCTTCTGTCCCTTTGGAAGCTCAACAAGCTCCCATGTATCGTTTTTATGAAGAGATTCCATCTCCTCCTGTATAGCCACCTGCCACGAATCAGCCTTCGAACTCTGCTCGGCCTCTCTGAATATAGTAGGCACCAACTCATTGATACTTTCCATCGGAAGTGCATATGCAACTGTGTCGGCATACTGTGCTGGCATCTGTATGTTTCTCCTCTGTCTCCGAACGGCAATCGAATCCCGAACCAGAGCCGTCGGTCCCTGATCATGCACATCAGTACTCGTATCCCCCATGTCATCGTTGTGCTCGCCTAGCGTCACCTCATTCGGCACTCTAATGAATATTGTACCATCTGGACAATATGGAGCTGTATCGATCTCCACCACCTGTGATATTTCCTCCGTCGGGTTGCTCTCCACCTGATGAGAGCTAGGAAGCTTCAAGATAGAAGCCTAATCAATCGTGACGCCCCTACTCAGCACAATCTTCTTATCAGCTGGATCCCAAAGCTTGTATCCATTGATACCGCGCTTGAATCCTATAAATATGACATTCTTAGCTCGAGGTTCCAACTTATCAGTTCTCACATGATAAAATATAAGGCACCCGAATACCTTGAGCTGGTCATAATCTCGTGCTGGCTCTCCCGATCATATCTCCATAGGGGTCTTCCCCTCAATCGCAGATGAAGGCAGCCTATTAATGAGGTGGCTCGCATATGTAAGTGCCTCAGCCCAAAAGATCTTCTCCAAACCACTCTGCGACAATAAGCATCGGATATTCTCCAGTAAAGACTGATTCAACCTCTCTGTCACCCTATTTTGTTGCGGTGTATGACTAACTGTGAAGTGCCTCTCTATGCACTCGTCTCGACATAGCTGCAAAAAGGGGTCTGAAGTATATTCGCCACCGTTGTCGGATCGTAACATCTTGATATTTCTCCCAGTCTGCGGTTCTAATCTCTTCTTCCACTCCACGAATATATCTAGGACTTTATTCTTCTTTGTCATGGTGTACACCCAACATTGTCTAGAATAGTCATCAACGAACGTGATGAACCAATGTCGACCACCAAGTGATACAATCTTGGTGGGACCCCAAACGTCTGTGTGCACGTAGTCCAGAATGCCCCTTGTCTTATGAATAGCAGTCCCGAACTTCACCTTTATTTTCTTACCAAGAGCACAGTGCTCACAGAATTCTACTTTACCACTCTTGGCTCCCTTCAATAGCCCCTGCTTGCACAAAGCTTGCAGTGACTTCTCTCCTGTGTGCCCCAACCTATAATGCCAAAGGCTGCTCATGTCCGCCTCTGAAATAGCCGAAGCAATCTGACCAATCTCGGTGCTTTCCTTCAAATAGTATAAGTTCCGACTACGGACTCCTTTCATCACCACCAAAGATCCCTTAGTAACCTTTGCTACATCGTCTTCAAAGGTCACCTTGAATCCCTTTGCCTCCAAAGCTCCAACTGAGATAAGATTCTTCTTCAGCTGAGGAACGAATCTCACATCCTTTAATTCACAGACTACTCCATCATGCATCCTAATCTACACGGTACCTATCCCACAAATACCACATAATTGATCATTTCCCATGACTACAACTCCCCCATCGAGCTTCTCAAAAGATACAAACCAATCTCGCCTAGGGGTCACATGATAGGTAGCACCGGAATCAAGCATCCAATCTGATGCATCCAAATGGTTCACCTCCGGGGTAATCAATAGAGAAAAGCTCGAATCATCGGAATCATCGCCTTTCGTAACGTTCACCTCATTGGCCTTCGGGCCCTTTTTCTTGCTATTCTCCTTCTCTTTGATCTTTGGACAATCTCTTTTCTAATGTCCGTGCTCCTTGCAGAATACACATTGGTTCTTTCCTAGATGGTGACGACTTCTTGACTTTGACCATCCTCTATTACCACCTTTCGGATATGGGCTTCTACCTCTCGTCAACAAGGCCTCTCCTGAAGTGCTATCACGGGAAGTCTCCTTGTCCTTCCTCCTCAAATCGTAATTGGTCAATGCGTTAGTCACTTCACTATAGCTGATAGAAGATCTCTCATTCAACAAAGTGAGCACGAAGGTATCATACTCCTCATTCGGTAATGAGCTCAATAAGATAATAGCCTTATACTCATCCGATATCTTCTCATCAACATTCGCCAAGTCCGACAATAACTTAGTGTAGTTGTTCACATGAGCTGCTAGCGAGGTGTCTCTGAACATCTAAAATCTGAAGAGTCTTCGTAACAAGTACAACATGTTCTCAATACTCTTCGTGAGATAATTGTTGTTGAGAATTTTCCACATCTTCATTGCAGACGTCACCCCAATCATATCATATTTTAGTTCCTGTTCCAAACAGGACCTGATCACCCCACACGCGTTCCTATTCATCTTCTCTTATATCGTCTCATCATATTTAGGTGGCCTCTCGTGGACCATGATAGTCTCTTCCAAATTCTGAGCATTAAGCGCATCTTGTACGTCGTCTATCCACAAACCAAAGTTAATTTTACCGTCATACTTCACCACACTAATCTTAGTGTTCTGAAAACCAACTTGTATTGTACTCGCCATCGACTTGCTACTTTCACCTTCTTCTCCCATTACAAACCAACTCCAAATTGTAGAGAAAAAATAAATTTGATAGAAATTAGGAACCACCTAACTGAACCCTAGATCGGATTCCAAATAGATCTCCTATCCACACGAGGAAAACAAAATCTCCAACGACAACTCCTAATGCTATCTCCACCGAAGCCTAGAACTCTAAAAACCAAGCTTCACACAAAAAATCTTCCTCCACCAAACTCCAAAAACCCTAGATCTAAAATATGGGCTCTGATACCACTTGTTGCGCGTAGCGAAAATTTCGGCAGCACTTCGGCAGCACAACAAGAGTCAAGTCGCAATAGGAATTCCTGTTTCACCAAGAAAATAAGAACCTTAAGAAAAATATCTCAACCAAGTGAGATATCAGCTCTTCCTCTCATCAGTTCTAGGACTGACTTGTCAAGGAAACCTAAAAGCTATTACAAATCACACAAATAAAGAGACAACCAATTTTACATGGTTTGGTAAATTGCCTAAGTCCACGGGGCAAGGAGGGGGAGATCTACTTCTAGAGGGAGAGAATATAACTAGGGTTTACAATCACTCAATTCACACAAACTCTCAAAACTCTCACACAATATCTCTCTACAAAAGGATGCACAAACGCCTAATAAAAGCCGCTGTAATTTTTCTCCAAACACAGCCGCCAAGCCCTCTGCCTACACGCTGTCAAAAAAAGAACACAACCAACTTTTTCTTTTGCACGTCCTCTTTCTGTACGCCGCACCTTGCTTTTGCTCAAGCGCCCAATCCTTGCACCCAACCCTAGGGAAAACACGTTGGGTTTTATAAAGATCAAACTTGGGTGGGCCATCACCTCGTCCAGGAACCGCCCGCTGCAACTTCGGGTGGGCCAAGAGCTTATTTTTCTTCTCTTCACGCGTTTTCCTCCGTGCTACTTGCAGCTACTCACGTGGGAGTGGCCCACTAATCCCACGAGTTCACAGAAATTCAGTTAGCTTCTATTGTTTATATATATACATTTAAATTTACATGAAGAATACGTATCACTAGAAGTTAAAAATGAGACTTATAATTGAATTCCGAGCTTCGTTAAGATCTCCCATGTCACTCTGATTGTTTCTACATCTTTCGTTCTTTTTATCGTCGTTCAACGGTTAGATTGTTTGTTGTGCTGATGTGCTAACAATTTTTTCTTTCACCATTTTTGTAACATACTTGTGGAGCTTTTTAGATGGGAAGCTTAAGAAAAATGCCTTAAGAACCCAAAATATAGGACCAAATAAGGGGACATGTGAGTTGTCCCCTCCTTATTGCATAATGAGCTGGTCATGCCAGGTCATTATGTAATAGGAGGGGGACATCTGACATGTCCCCTCTAATAGTCCTATATTTTAGATCCATGTAGCAAAGCTCGAAGCTTAAATACCAATTGCTTGGTAACTAATGCTTTAATTGTCACGATTTTACCTAACGTAACGTACGCTAGCCATTATTAACTTGCAGAGTAGTTATCATAATGTTGCTGAGGGAGTATCTAGAAATTACCCGGATAATATTGAGATATCTACTCATTGTTCCCGAAAAGTTCATTATTCTCTATATTCATACTCGTAGTTCAAATTGACACAAAGAAATCAATTGTCACAATGCATGCAGTCACATTTATGTCAAATTATGTCTTTTTTATATTCCAAGATACGCTAAAACGCGTGAAGATAGGAGTTGAAATTTCATGTTGTTCAAATTACATCAAAATTTCAAAGTATATATGCTTGATTAATTAGAATTTTTTTTACAACTTGTAAAAGTCATTACAAAATTAACTGACAGCCTAAAAATAATGTTCGAGTTAAAGAGCATAATGTAAGAGGCAAATAGAATATTTTTAAAATACATTCCGTTTTCCTAACCTAACACATAATAAATCTTTCATTTCAAGTCTTACTTCAATGAAAGCCACACTTGTCAGTAACTTTTATTAGCTAGCCTGTTAATTATCATCTTGAAAGTCACTCTGACTATTAAACCAAATCTCTGAAGTTACATATGATGATGATGATTAAGATTATATATTAATGTTCGATAACATGCTCTCGCAGGATGAGGGTTCTTTTTATGCATGGGCTGAAACCTAGACTCAAGTACCGATATCAATTTTTAGAAAACTCACTTCAAATTCGTGGTCAGTGGAATCTAAACTTTGATTGCTTTATTACCATCTTAAAGTCTCCCTCGTAACCTTTACATACAAACTCTAAAACTATGTTGACAGGATATGTCTTCATACTCTATAACATATCATGTACGTGACCAGAATAAAACAACAAAGCACGGTCAGTAATAATGGCAATCAATTTGGGCCGCAGCCACTAAATGGGTCTCAACGTGACACCATGATCAACAGCCCATTTAAGCCTAGGGCAGGACTCCCGGCAACTTTTTTTTGTTAGGTGGAAATGAGGATGTTTTCCTCCTTGTTTTTTACCCCCTGAGAAAGCTACCTTAAAAATAGCTATTTTAAAAATAGCTAGCATCGTTATACATTAATTATTTTTTTATTTTTAATTTATATGTAAATTATCTTTAAATTGATTTTTGCTCTAACCAACCACCTCCTGATTAAAGTTTTTACCACACATTTCGAAAATAAGCTTAAAAGATGATGACTTTTGTTGCAATCAAACGACCTCGTCTTTAAATTTTTTACTAAAAGCTCAATTCAGATATAAATTACCTCTAAATTGATTTTTGTTCTGATCAACGTACCACCTCCTAGTTAAGGTACGTGCAATGAATTCTGACTAGATCTAAATATTAACAAAAAGGGTCACTTTATCTTGAATGTGAGCTTTCAAGGATATTTTTCTGGTCTTCATCTTACTAGAACATTATGACATTTATCACGTGGTTTGAACTAGTGTTTGATATCCTTTCAGCAAACGTAGCTTTACCTCGTCATAATAATTCTATACATGTTGCTCACATTAGGCCACAACTTCACCGTTGAGATCACGTTCTATATTGGTAGGTGGCACGTGTGAGTCGCCCGGCGACGAATACCAATTGGAACCTAGACTTTGTTTTGTTCCTAAACCAAGCTACGTCGGCCCCCAGAGACATGGTTAAAAACATTGTCGCAAATATCACATTCAATTATCTCAAATTTCTAAGGTAAATGTCAAGAGATCGCTTCAGGCCACAGAGGAACGGTGGTTGTGCTTCTCTTCTAAGGTAAATGTCAACCCCATCACATCACTTTTAAAAATGTTTTAGGGCCGAGTTTGGAGTCTTGGCATGTTGGGTGTCTCGAATTCGAGCAGACGCTGACCATCTTCGTTCTGACATGACTCTTCGAGTGAAGTCTGATAGCTACTATGAAGGATGAGCAATATATGTTGAATGGTAGGTTTCTAATCTGTTTTGATAACAGGTTATTAGGATTCCTAATCTATTTTGGTAACATGAGGTTATTAGGATTCCTAATCTATTTTGGTAACATGATTCTTAATCTGTTTTGGTAATAGGTTATTGGGATTCCTAATTTGTTTTGTTTTTGGTTTTAGAATTCCTAGTTTGTTTTGGTTTTAGGTTTTCTATACATATGGAACGCCTTAGAAGAGATTAGGATCATCAAAAAGAGGAGAGTTGTAATCAGAGATTAGAGAGACTTTTGAGCATTGCGAGAGGGAGATAATGTGAGCAAGTTGAGAGCTTTGGTTGAGGGTTAGTTTGTGAGTTTTGTGATATTGTAACCCTTTGTACTCTCCTTGATTTAGTGGAATCTTTCCATCCTCTCCCTGTGGACGTAGGCAAATTGCTGAACCACGTATATCTCTGTGTTTGTGATTGATATGTCGTATTTTAGTTTTAGATTGTGCTCGTGTGTGATTGGTTATTCTTCTCCCGTGCTTACGACTTTTTTGGTGAGCGAGCACGCTTCCGCATAGGCGCGCGTCAATTGGTATCAAAGCATAATAATTGGTATCAGACCTCAGATTTTAGATCTAGGGTTTTGGCATTAGGTGGAGAAAGATTCATCGTAGAAGCTTGGTTCTTAGAGTTCTAGGCTTCGGTGGAGATATGATTTGAAGTTGTCGTTGGAGATCTTGCTTTCCTCGTGTGGTTAGGAGTTCTATTTGAAATCCAATCTAGGGTTCAGTTAGGTAATTTCTTATTCCATTCAAAGTTTGAATCTTTCTTTACAAATTAGAGTTTGCGAGTGTGGGTGAAGAAGTTGGTGAAAGCAGCAAGATGGCGAGTACAGTCCAAATTGGTTTTCAGAACATTAAAATTAGTATGGTGAAGTATGACGGCGAGTACAGTCCAAGAGAGACCACCAAAATATGAAGAGGCGATATGGGAAAAGACGAATAGGAACGCTTGTGGGGAGATCAGATCTTGTTTAGAACAGGAATTGAAGTATGATGTGATTGGGGTGACGTCTGCAATGAAGATGTGGAAAATTCTCAACAATAAGTACCTTATGAAGAGTGTTGAGAACCGTTTGCACTTGCTACGAAGATTGTTCAAATTTCAGATGTCCCAAGGCACCTCACTAGCGGCTCATGTGAACAACTACACTAAGTTGTTGTTGGACTTGACGAATGTTGATGAGAAAATATAGGATGAGTACAAGGTTATTATTAGGCTCCTTACCAGATAAGGAGTATGATACCTTTGTGCTTACATTGTTGAACGAGAGATCTTCTATCACCTATAGTAAAGTGACTAACGCTTTGACGAATTATGATTTGAGGAGGAAGGATAAGGAGACTTCCCGCACTAGTACTTCAGGAGAGGCCTTGTCAACGAGAGGTAGAAGCTCATATCCAAAAGGTGATAATAGAGGAAAGTCAAAGTCAAGAGATTGTCACCAGCTAGGAAAGAACCAATGTGCATTCTGTAAAGAGTAGGGACATTGGAAGAGAGACAGTCCAAAGATCAACGAGAAGGAGAATTGCAAGAAGAAGGGTCTGAACGCCAATGAGGTGAATATTGTGAAAGACGATGATTCTGATGATTCGAGTTTTTCTCTATTAATTATTCCGGAGGTGAACCACTTGGATGCATCAGATTGGATGCTTGATTCTGGCGCTACTTATCATGTGACTCCTAGGCGAGATTAGTTTTATCATTTGAGAGACTCGATGGGGGTGTTGTTGTCATGGGAAATAATCAATCCTGTGGTATTTGTGGAATAGGTACTATGAGGATTCGGATGCACGATAGAGTAATCCATGAATTAAAGGAGGTGATATTTGTTTCTCAGTTGAAGAAGAATCTTATCTCAGTTGGATATTTGGAAGCAAAGGGATTCAAGGTAACCTTTGAGGACGCTATAGCTAAGATTACTAAGGGATCTTTAGTGGTGATGAAGGGAGTCTACAGTTAGAATTTATATTATCTGAAGGGGAGTACCGAGATTGGTCAGGTTGCTTTAGTTATTTCAGAGGCGGACATGGGCAGACTTTGGAACTATAGGTTGAGGCATACTGGAGAGAAGTCACTGCATGCTTTGTGCAAGTAAGGGCTATTGAATGGAGCCAAGAGTGGAAAAATGGATTTATGTGAGTATTGTGTACCTGGAAAGAAGACGAAGGTGAAGTTTGGGATAGTCATTCATGGGACGAGGGGCATCCTGGATTATGTGCACATAGATGTTTGGGGTCCCACCAAGACTGCATCACTTGTTGGTATACATTGGTTCGTCACGTTTGTTAATGACTATTCTAGGCGTTGTTAAGTGCACACCATGGCAAAGAAGGGTGAAGTCCTAGATATATTTGTGGAGTAGAAAAAGAGGTTGAAACTGTAGACTAGGAGAAAGATCAAGACGTTATGATCCGACAATGGTGGTGAGTACACATCAGACCCCTTTCAATAGCTATGTTGAGACGAGGACATAGAGAGACACTTCACAGTTAGTCATACACTATAGCAGAATGAGGTGGTAGAGGGGTTAAATCGGTCTTTGTTAGAGAAGATACGATGTTTGTTAGCGCATAGTAGTTTGGAGAATATCTTTTGGGCCGAGGCACTTTTATATGCGAACCACCTCATTAACAGGTTGTCTTCATCTGCGATTGAGAGGAAGACCCCTATGGAGATATGGTTGGGAGAGCCAGCACACGATTATAACCAGCTCAAGGTATTTGGGTGCCCTGCATACTATCATGTGAAGACTGATAAGTTAGAACCTCGACCTAGGAAGACCATATTTGTATGATTCAAGCGCGGTATCAAGGGATACAAGCTTTGGGATCAAGTTGATAGGAAGATTGTGCTGAGTAGAGATGTCACGTTCGATGAGGCTTCTATCTTGAAGCTTCCCAGCTCTCATCAGGTGGAGAACGACCCGACGGAGGAAATATCACAGGTGGTGGAGATCGATGCAGCTTTACATTGTCCAGATAGTACAGTATCTATTAGAGTGCTGACTAAGGTGACGACAGACAAGCACGGTGATGACGAGGAGCATATGGGTACAGTTGTGTAGGATCAGGGACCGACGGTTCAGATTCAGGATTTTATTACGGTTCAGAGACATAGGAGAGACATACAGATGCCAGCATGGTATACCGATATAGTAATTACTTATGCACTTCCGGTGGAGAGTATCGATGAGTTGGTGCCTACTATATTCAGAGAGGCTGATTCGTGGCAAGTAGCTATGCAGGAGGAGATGGACTCTCTTTATAAGAACGATACATGGGAGCTTGTTAAGCTTCCAAAGGGACAAAAGGCAATTAGTTGTAAGTGGGTATACATGAAGAAGGAGGGCATTGAGGGTACTCCTTTAAGGTTCAAGGCTAGGTTGGTTGCGAAAGGCTATACACAGGAGGAATGTATTGATTATAATGAGGTTTTCTCTCCGGTGATGAAGCATTCTTCGATTCATATTTTGCTAGCTTTGGTGACAGAGTATAGATTGGAGTTAGATCAGTTGGATATGAAAACAATATTTCTTCATGGTGATCTTGATGAAAAATATATAACTCAGCCATTGGGATTCCGAGCTGTAGGGAAGGAAAACATGATTTGCAGGTTGAAGAAATTACTATACGGTTTGAAGCAGTCTCCTCGACAGTAGTATAAGCGATTCGATGGTTTTATGCTTGGTCATTCGTACACTCGGAGCCAGTTTGATCTTTACGTGTATTTTTACAAGTTAAAAGGAGGTGCGTACATCTATTTTTTGCTCTATGTTGATGACATGTTGGTTGCCTCCATTTTCAGGTCTTATATAGATGAGTTGGAGGCACAACTTTCAAAGGAGTTTGAGATGAAGGATTTGGGTGAGACTAAGTGTATTTTGGGGATGGAGATCAGCAGAGACAAAGAGAAGGACAGAATTTGTTTGATACATGTAGCTTATTTGAAGAAGGTTCTACAGCGATTTCATGTTAGCATGGATACGAAGCCAGTTAGTGTACCTTTTGAGTCCATTTGAAGCTTTCAGCTGACCTCTCACAGAAAATAGTTGAAGATCAAGAGTTGATGTCAAAGACTCCATATGCGAGTGTGGTTGGGAGCTTGATGTTCGCGATGGTATGTACGATGTCAGATTTGTCACAGGCTGTGAGCATGGTTTCAAGATACATGCACAATCCAGGAGTGGGTCATTGGGATGCCGTGAGATAAATTTTAAGGTACATTCGAGGTACGCTCAATGTTGGTTTGGTTTATGAGTGGGATACTACAAGTGGGCAGTTATACATTGGATATGTTGATTCGGATTATGCCAGAGATTTGGATAAACGTCGGTCTACTACGGGGTATGTGTTCACTTTGACCCGTGCGCCGGTATGTTGAAAATGTACCTTACAGTCTACGGTGGCTTTGTTTACGATGGAGGCAGAGTATATGGCAAAAACAGAGGATGTGAAGGAGGCTATTTGACTTCAATGACTTTTAGAGGAACTTGGTATAATGCAGCGGTCCGTCACTATTCATTGTGATAGTATGAGTGCTATCTATTTGGTAAAGAATCTAGTTTTTTATTCGAGGACGAAGCACATTGACGTTCATTATCACTTCATTCGAGATGTTCTTGAAGATGGTGATGTGGAGATTGTGAAGATCCACACGAAGGATAATCCGTCGGATATGCTCACTAAGGTGGCTCCGAGCAATAAGTTTGATCATTGTAGAAGCTTGTTACACATTCGTGATTGTTGAGGCGGTTGACGGCTATTTGGATGAACTACGGATGGCTTGATCCCTTGGGAGAGGGGGTACGTAGGCAACCACATTGGTGCAGCCGAATTTGGTGAGACGATGCATTGGTGCTCATGTTGGTGTCGGCTCAGTTTTAGGAATACTTCGCCGAGGTGGAAAATTATCGGATAGCAGGTTCCTAATCTGTTTTGATAACATGTTATTAGGATTCCTAATCTATTTTGGTAACATGAGGTTATTAGGATTTCTAATCTATTTTGGTAACATGATTCTTAATCTGTTTTGGTAATAGGTTATTAGGATTTCTAATTTGTTTTGTTTTTGGTTTTAGAATTCCTAGCCTGTTTTAGTTTTAGGCTTTCTATATATATGGAACGCCTTAGAAGAGATTAGAATTATCAAAAATTATTTAATACGTAATAGTAACAATAATACAACGTATTATTTAAAATAGTATGTAATAGTATCGATAATACAACAGATTAATTCTATAAATTTTTACTACACTAAACTAATTTTATAAGTATCAAAACCATTTAATTAAATATAAAACTTGGACTTTAAATCATAGAAAATTCTAGAAAATCAAAAAATACCAAAACTCTTTTTAAAAAATTATAATTAAATATTTTAAAATACTAAAAAAATATTTTAACCAGTATTAAAATTCTCGGTC
>NC_033802.1:66204864-66207594 GCF_001876935.1 Asparagus officinalis
TATATATGTATATATGAGATTAATGTGTATCCTTGTCATAGGAGAGGATTTTCTCCTTGACGCCTCTAAAATCACATGATTGAGCGACATTATGGATGATCCACTCCATTGAACTTGATCTAAGAGAGAGAGAGAGATATTAATGGGTATCCTTGTCATAGGAGGGGATTTCCTCCTATGACGCCTCTAAAATCACATGATTGAGCGACATTATGGATGATCCACTCCATTGAACTTGATCTACATATTCTAAAACCCCAACACACCAAGATTAGGGTGAATTCGTCGTCGTTTGACCCTCCATCGAGCCATGTGAAAAGTTCTATTCATTCAAAACCGTTAAAATTGATACGAGTGGATGAAGGGTCAAACGACGACGGGTTCACCCCTAACTTGGTGTGTTGAGGCTTTAGAATATGTAGATCAAGTTCAACGGAGCAGATCATCCACAATGTCGCTCAATCATGTGATTTTAGAGGCGTCATAGGAGGAAATCCACTCCTATGACAAGGATACCCATTAATCTATATATATATATATATATGTATATAATGATCGAGAATTTTGATACTGATTAAAATAATTTTTTAGTATTTTAAAATATTTAATTTTTAAAAAAGAGTATTGGTATTTTTTGATTTTCTAGAATTTTCTATGATTTAAAGTCCAAGTTTTATATTTAATTAAATGGTTTTGATACTTATAAAATTAGTTTAGTGCAGTAAAAATTTATAGAATTAATCTATTGTATTATCGATACTATTACATACTATTTTAAATAATACGTTGTATTATTGTTATCATTATGTATTATTTCGTGTATTATGTTGAATTATTAATTACGTATTATTTGTATAAATTATTGTATTATTTTAATTATTGTGTATCAATTGTCGTATTAGCACAACTAGTACGTTTTGATTTGTAGATATTTATCCCATAATTATTTGATTTTAAATGTAAGTAAATATATTTTTATTATTAATTATTCTTGTTTATCCCATAATTATTTGATTTTAAATGTAAGTAAATATATTTTTATTATTAATTATTCTTGTTTAATTGTACAATATGTGAATATTTTGACTATTTCGTAGCAACTGTTGTATTAGCACAGCATGTGCGTTTTTAATTGTAGATAATTATTCTATAATTAGTTTAATTTTTAAGTACCCGTAATTATTTATTTTAATTATTTTTGTTTAAATACCTAACCCTAATTCCTTTTATATATATAGCTGTCTAAAAATCACAATAGATAGCTTATCCTCCATCAAACACCGATGATGGAAGTTACAATCTGACGACTTCCAGAAGGCTACAATTTGAAGACTTTCACGTAGATCGCTGAAGGTTACAATCTGACGATATTCACGACAACCGATGAGAGCTCTAGTTCAACAACATTCACAATCAACATCGGGAGTTACAATCCGACGACTCTCATATTCTCAAGGAGCCAAGACGAAGATTACAAGATAATGATCTTTGCAACGCTATGACAAAAGAGATTACTTTGTGATAATCTCTTCAAGACAAGACGCGGAGGTCCTCCCCATGTGTCAACATCAAAACGCCAGGATCGAACCCGCGTTACAACATCAAAACGTCAGGGTCGAACCCGCGTTACAACATCAAAACGCTGGAGTCGGACCCGCGTTACAACATCAAAACGCTGGAGTCGGACCCGTGTTACAACATCAAAACGCTGGAGTCGGACCCGCGGTACAACATCAAAACGCTGGAGTCGGACCCGCGTTACAACATTAAAACGCTGGGGTCAGACCCGCGTTTTGCTGGAGTCGGACCCGCGTTACAACATTAAAACGCTGGGGTCAGACCCGCGTTTTTCAATGCCCAGCGATTACCCAACTCCGCGTCTCAATTCTAAAACGCGGAGTTAGGATCCTGAACGCCCATGTGGGCGTTTGACTCGTTCAAACACGAGCTGAACGGTTGCAGGAACCGTTTTCCCTCCACGATTTGAGGGATTTCCGCCCCCACTATGGAGAGAATTAAGGGGGCGGTTACACCCCTTAATTCCCTATAAATATGGGTAAACTCAACTGAGTTAAGGGTTGGCTTCTTGGGTCCGGAGTTGAAGGCTTTTTGAGGCTGGCATTTTTTCGGATTTGGGAGTTGGCAGCAAGGTTGGATTTTCTTAGCTTGGATCGACCACTGGAGACAGGCTTTTGAGGAGATCGGCATCATCTTCCAACGAAGGTCATCTTGAACTTCAGCAACAGGGAGCCTCTGTCCTTGACTTATAACCGACTTTCGGTTCAAATCAACTCTTTTTCAAGAGTTAAAACTCGTTCAGAGTTATCAACTCATCAAGAATTTCAAACTTGCCACGCAAGTTCTCCACAGCGTCGAATCGTGAGGAGAAGACATCGTTCCAGTGAAGCAAAACATCGGATTCGTCAACGGAGAGCAAACTCGACGCGAGCATTCGAGGGAGGCACTCCATCGCCACCGTGAAGAACCCAGTTTTAAACAAAGGAGAGAACCAAATTCGTTCTCTTCTCTTTTGTAATCAAGTTGTAATCGGAATCAAAGAAATACAAGTCAATTTTCTTTATTCTTTTCTTTGCAATTTTCCCTAACATACACTCACGTTTGGCTTGTGCATTGTCGACGCGAGGGTCGCTGTTGGTTGAACACCATTGAACGCGAGGGTCGCTCACGTTTGGCTTGTGCATTGTCGACGCGAGGGTCGCTGTTGGTTGA
>NC_033802.1:66208053-66233464 GCF_001876935.1 Asparagus officinalis
CCGTCGTTCACCGTTCGCAGCGACCACCCCCTCAAACCGACACCGACAGCCCCGAGCCCCTCGTCCTCCTCCATCCGCCCCGTTCTTTTCCTCCATCGCACGCCACCTGTTCGATGATATGTCAACGCACATCCAGTTGCAGAACCGTCATCTGCTACGTCGCCTCGATCGCCACACGTCGCGTCCGCATCGGCATCGTAGCCTCGTCATCAGACCCCATGGTCTCACAGGCAAGATCCCTCTTGCTCGTTGTCTCGTTAATTTAATTTTTATCTCTTATGCATTTATTACGTATATGCGTAGATTAGTTTGTGCTGATATGATATTAATTGTGTGGTTGTTGATAATATTGCGGTGAATATATTCTATGTAACGATGCTAAATGATGAATAAGTATGTCAAAAAAAATAGTTTATGGTTAATTTCGTATTGTTTTAAAGGAAGAATATATTTATAGAGTATTTTTAGAATTAATTATAATGAGGAAAATATTTTAAAAGGAATTATTTAGAGAAAATAATCTATTTTGGATAAGGTGTATTTTTGAATAATTGTTATGATTAAAAGAATTTTATTTTGAGAAAAAGATTATTTTAGATTATTTTATAAAATATCATATAAATCATTTATAAATAAAAAGTATTACTGTTCATAAATAATAATAAAATATATTTTAAGAAGATTATTTTAGAATTTTTATAATGAGAGATAATTTTAAAGAAAATTATTGTTGGAATTAATAACCGAGATTTTGATTTTTGTGTGTGAAACATCTGTTAATGGTAGTTTCATCTTGCATTGTTAATATGAACTTTACTCTCGTATGTTCTTGCATGTGATCACCATCCCTGTTCATACTTCATGACAATTGACACTTAGCGTAATTGTATATATTATTCCATGTTGAGAATCATGAGAAGTACATGACTATAGTGACATGTATGACACAGTTAGGATCTAGAACCTCGTGTGTAGTTGACCTGGAATTACGAGAATTGGGGTGAGAAGTCTTGGTCCATGTGAGCGGTTGGGATTGTTGATGTATATTCCGAGCTCGCGTCAGTGAAGTTTGTGTAGTCGCCGGAGTGGGTCTGAGGAGTTGAGATATTTGTGATTGTGGTTGTATTATGAGGCACCGGGGTGGGTCTGAGGATCTGAGATATTTTCGATTGTGGTTGTATTCCGGGCTTGCACCGGTGAAGTTGTGTAGTCACCGGGGTGGGTCTGAGGAGTTGAGATATTTGTGATTGTGGTTGTATTCCGGGCTCGCGCCGGTGAAGTTTGTGTAGTCACCGGGGTTGGTCTGAGGAGTTGAGATATTTGTGATTGTGGTTGTATTCCAGGCTCGCGCCGGTGAAGTTTGTGTAGTCACCGGGGTGGGTCTGATGAGTTGAGATATTTGTGTATTCCGGGCTCGCGCCGGTGAAGTTTGTGTAGTCACCGGGGTGGGTCTGAGGAGTTGGGATATTTGTGATTTGTGATCTATCAGTTATCCGATAATATGAGCCAGTGACCTGTGTAGGATGACTGGTTACATGACTTAGGTTCTTGGCTAAGTATGATTCTTGTGAGACGTAGATCAGTTGTATTTCTTTCCATACATAGATCAGGATTAATATTTAATTATCTACAATTTGAGACATATGGTATATACATAAGGGTTTCCTTGTTTGGATTATTTCGCTCGACGTAGTACGTCTCGAGTTGTAGATTTTTAAGTACTAATTCTATCTAGTTGTATGACTTTGTCACTTGGATGATTAGTCTGATCACTAGCTGCATGACTTTGTACCCGATTGATTTATGGATTCTTATGATAATCATGTTTTAGTAGTGAATTTGCATGTTGATTTTGTTAGATTTCCAGTTGTACGTTTCTTTTGTCATTCTGTTATCGTACCGTTTTCCGCTTTGGTTTTTGTTATTCTATTTGTTTTGTAGGATCTTGATGTGTGCCATACACGCTGACGTACACCTGTTTTCTCTGGTGTACGTCAGACTTAAAGGAATAACATGTTCATCAGGAGCTAGAGGATTCTCAGCAGGAGTACCCTGTAGACGGAGCAGAAGAAGGAGTCGAAGCCAATTCTTTTCATTGATTAGTTAATGGTTCTAGTTTACTTTTGTAGTTCTTTTCATTCGTGCCTGATCAATGTATTTCATATTTCTTCAGTTCATTTGTTCAGATTTGTATAAGGGCATGTTTGACCCGAATATTATGTCTCAGATGTTATCCCATTTGTGATATGATATTTTTATTCTGAGTTTGTCCATTATATTCTTGCTGATTGTGATCGGGGACCTGTGACTTCGCATTGTATTTATTTCCAGACGCTTAGCGTATTGGATTGAGAAGAAAAGAAAAAGAAAAAAATAATAGTGTATATTTTTTCTCAATCTAATACGTCGCGGGCTTGTTCACATTCCAATTCCCGGGTATTTTGGGAAGCGGGGCGTGATAATATATATGAGATTAATGGGTATCCTTGATAAGGAGGATGATTCCCTCTTTGAGACTAATATTGCACAATCCCCACCATGTAAAATTCTCTCTCCTTCACATGGTGGGGATTGTGTCACATCATTGTTAAGGAGGAAAATCTCTCTACATATATAAGGCTTTACCGAGTGAGTAGTTGTTTGTTTCCCGTGTTTGCTGTTATGAGGAAAGGGATCGGATACTAAGTTTATACATGTTAGTAGTTGGACTTGGACTGTAGGATTATATCCTACCCGTGATCAAATTAACAAAATTACCATCAACAAATACTAGAAAGAAGAAAACTTAAAGAAGGATGTTGTGAGCGTGAGACACCCTTGGGTGTCTCGGCACGAGACACCTCAAGGTGTCTCAGGCCGCGCTGAGACAGCGGGTATTTGGGCCCAGATTCGGTTTTTTGGCCCTGTTTTCTTGGTATAAATAGGAACATCGTCCTAGGGTTTCAAACAGAGGGTTTGCCGGCTGCAGCAGAGAGTTTTAACAGAATTTTGCAGATCTAAAAAGGTGAGATCTTGAGGAGAGAAAAGAGAGAGAACTTGGAGCGATTGTACAAAAAAGAGGTCATCTTCTCTTGGGTAAAATCAAAGTCTCACATTAGGCCACAACTTCACCGTTGAGATCACGTTCTATTTTGGTAGGTGGCACGTGTGAGTCCCCGGCGACAAGTATCAATTGGAACCAAGCTACGTCGGCCCCCAGAGACATGGTTAATTAAAAACTTTGTCACAAATATCACATCCAATCATCTCAAATTTCTAAGGTAAAATGTCAAGAGATCGCTTCAGGCCACAGAGGAACGGTGGCTGTGCTTCTCTTCTAAAGGTAAATGTCAACCCCATCACATTCACTTTTAAAAATGTTTTAGAGCCGAGTTTGGAGTCTTGGCATGTTGGGTGTCTCGAATTCGAGTAGACGCTGACCATCTTCATTCTGACATGATTCTTCCAAGTCTTGAGGATCTTTAATTTGAAACGATACCGAACGGGAAAAAATCTTCTGCAGATTAGTAACTCGAGGAGTTAAATTAAATTCGCGTGACGCATTGTTGAGCCTCCAATGACGCCTTGTTTGAACCTAGATTTTCAACTATTATTTTATCTTCTCAATTTGGTGGATGTCTCAATGGAAACAAAGTGGGTTTACAAGGCGAAGTTTCTCAATTGGAAGTCTGATAGCTACTATGAAGGATGGACAATATAAACAACCAAGTTTCTCCATCGAACTTGGTAGTAATATGGTCAAATCTGGCCCCTACATCATGTCTCGAAGATAGAGTCTCAATCACTATTCACCTGCTCCAAAAATTAGGCTTCATCTTCGAGGCGTGATGTAGGGGTTAGATTTGGTCACATCACTACCAAGTTCAATGAAAAAACTTGGTACCAAGTTTCTCCATATACATATATGTATATATGATTAGAAGAAAATTGTGATTAAAGACAGCATGAAAAACAATTATTTAAAATTTAACATTAATCGTCTGCGAAAACAGATAACACAATGTTGAGATGGCCGAGTTGGTCTAAGGCGCCAGATTAAGGTTCTGGTCCGAAAGGGCGTGGGTTCAAATCCCACTCTCAACAATAATATGCTTTTTTAAATTAACTCATAGTGATTAAAATATTTATCATTCTTTAATTCATAGTTATTTCAATATATTTAACAATCTTTATTTAAATTTTTTGGATGCTCTTTGTTCACGTTGACCTTAGCTTTTAAAACATCTAATTATCACCACATTGAGTGCTCATAAGTTCCAAACCTGTCTTAACGAAAATCCAATATTTCTCTTCGTTCACAATTTTAGCTTTTAACATCTCTAGTTATCAAACCTGTCTTAACGCAAATCCAATATTATTCTCTCTCTCTCTCTCTCTCTCTCTCCAAAATTTTTTAATTTTAATTCAAATCAAGTCTTGATTAGTTGCACTTGTAAAATGCTATACATTTCCTAAGTTAAAAAACGCAATTAACTTGATGATAGGGCGATAACATTTTTGACTTTTTATTCGATGCAAAGGACTGCATCATTTTTTGTAACTGAATCGGACGCAACTGAGTTCTGACTTTCCTACAAATTAATGGTTGCATCTCTATCTTATGCTACTCAAAACAAGCCCCTTGAAGAATTTCCTGAGACAGAAAGAAAGCAAGAATTACGCACCTTATCAATTCAAAAAGAAAATAAAAACAAATTTGACGTTTGCAATTTATAAGCATGCCAAGTGACATTTATCATCAAGAACAAGCAAAATACATTTTCTACAAACGGTCACTATCGTTGTACGTTAGCAAATTCAAGAACCACATTCCATCACTAAAGGAGATGATATGGAAACAACGGATTACAACGTTGCGATAATATCAACTATGGTTTTTGGTTAGTCGGCTCCTCTTTTCTTCGATGCCAGACTGTGAAAATCTCTTTCTAAGGATTTCGAGGACTTCTTCTACCTTCACATCCTTGAGACCGAGGAGCACCAAGCAGTGGTAGAGCAAATCTCCCATCTCTGAAGCAGCACGAGATTTATCCTCATTTTCTTTTAGCGTCTGGACGAGCTCTCCTGCCTCTTCTCTGATAAAGATAATAATAGCGTTAGGAAGCGAGTATGCTAGCATGATAGTGTCACTATTATATGTGATAGTCATTCTTCAGTAGTTGTACTATGATGTCGAAGTCACTTATACGCTTTAGAGGACAATTTAACCTTTTTGGTTGGAGCTTTGCTACAGGGACCTAAAATATAGGACAAATAGGGGGACAAATGAGGTGTCTTCCTCCTATTGCATAATGAGCTGGTCATCATTAGCCTCACATGTCCCCCCTGTTGCTCCCATATATTGGGTCCTTAGGGAATTTTTCTTTTGGTTAAACTAGAGGCAAAGGGTAATTTATCATCAAGTAATTCCCACATGACCTCAACCAAACAGGAGAAATAATATCATCTGCAGTTCAGGTGTAAATGCTATTTTATAACGGTGTAAATTCTAATAAATTTGTTTAGAGTAATTAGCGGCTATCCTGTCATATGAAATGAAACCTATAAACAAAGTTGAAGATGGGGTTTTATTTTTTTTTCTTGCATTAGTAAGACAACAGATAGACAACTAGTTAAATATGACTAAACGCATAAATATCAAACAAACATCCATCAACACAACGCTACGGGCCTTTGTCACTATATGTATCGTTATTGATTCTGAAACTTGCGACCATGGTTGTTATGGCTTCATTGAGATTGTTCACCTTCTGATTCATGAAAAACTCAATGCTTGAGAAAAGAGTTCAGACATGCATTATGGCCTAACAAGATCCTGCAATAGTCCTCTTAGATTTGAAAGGTTCCAAGGGCCATAAAAAGAAAATTCAAGGTACAGGAAGCATGAATAAGCATGATCCTTCACTAGCTACACACAAATTAGTTAAAGATAAGATTGGTTAGAGAAGCTAACTGCTGATATATCAATGAAGTTAAAAAAAGGCAATGATTTAGTAAAGTTTTAGTATAAGCTAATTGCATGAACCTTAAAGGTTGAACTCTTATCTACCTCAATCTTAGAAAAAAAGTTAATAATAAACAACTAATACATGTTTCCTTAAGATCCAGACACGATGGACAGATAAATGTCCTCATGGGACTTCGTCATTGATTAGATGTAATGCCACTGCATATATAGGCATCCATGTTATGTTTGTGAATGTTACACTATAAAATTGTAACCCTCAAATATAGGCATCCATGTTATGTTTGTGAATGTTACACTATAAAATTATAACCCTCAACCCTCACTGCAATGTTAAGAGTTTGGGTGCAGCGGTACGGACTTTAAAATGGTGTCAGAGCAACAAAACCAATTCATACCGACCACGAATTTAAAAGCGGATTTAAAAAGAAAAATTCACACCGCTACGTGAGTCCAGATTTCGGCCCATAAAAAGGACACTCAACCTACGGAGGCATGTTACACTATAAAATTATAACCCTCAACCCTCACCACAACTTTGGAGTTCTAGTGCAGTGGCAGGGACTTTAAGAGTGTATATTCATATGTGGGCATAAGTATCAAGTGGTTTTTGGTTAGTCGGCTCCTCTTTTCTTCGATGCCAGACTGTGAAAATCTCTTTCTAAGGATTTCGAGGACTTCTTCTACCTTCACATCCTTGAGACCGAGGAGCACCAAGCAGTGGTAGAGCAAATCTCCCATCTCTGAAGCAGCACGAGATTTATCCTCATTTTCTTTTAGCGTCTGGACGAGCTCTCCTGCCTCTTCTCTGATAAAGATAATAATAGCGTTAGGAAGCGAGTATGCTAGCATGATAGTGTCACTATTATATGTGATAGTCATTCTTCAGTAGTTGTACTATGATGTCGAAGTCACTTATACGCTTTAGAGGACAATTTAACCTTTTTGGTTGGAGCTTTGCTACAGGGACCTAAAATATAGGACAAATAGGGGGACAAATGAGGTGTCTTCCTCCTATTGCATAATGAGCTGGTCATCATTAGCCTCACATGTCCCCCCTGTTGCTCCCATATATTGGGTCCTTAGGGAATTTTTCTTTTGGTTAAACTAGAGGCAAAGGGTAATTTATCATCAAGTAATTCCCACATGACCTCAACCAAACAGGAGAAATAATATCATCTGCAGTTCAGGTGTAAATGCTATTTTATAACGGTGTAAATTCTAATAAATTTGTTTAGAGTAATTAGCGGCTATCCTGTCATATGAAATGAAACCTATAAACAAAGTTGAAGATGGGGTTTTATTTTTTTTTCTTGCATTAGTAAGACAACAGATAGACAACTAGTTAAATATGACTAAACGCATAAATATCAAACAAACATCCATCAACACAACGCTACGGGCCTTTGTCACTATATGTATCGTTATTGATTCTGAAACTTGCGACCATGGTTGTTATGGCTTCATTGAGATTGTTCACCTTCTGATTCATGAAAAACTCAATGCTTGAGAAAAGAGTTCAGACATGCATTATGGCCTAACAAGATCCTGCAATAGTCCTCTTAGATTTGAAAGGTTCCAAGGGCCATAAAAAGAAAATTCAAGGTACAGGAAGCATGAATAAGCATGATCCTTCACTAGCTACACACAAATTAGTTAAAGATAAGATTGGTTAGAGAAGCTAACTGCTGATATATCAATGAAGTTAAAAAAAGGCAATGATTTAGTAAAGTTTTAGTATAAGCTAATTGCATGAACCTTAAAGGTTGAACTCTTATCTACCTCAATCTTAGAAAAAAAGTTAATAATAAACAACTAATACATGTTTCCTTAAGATCCAGACACGATGGACAGATAAATGTCCTCATGGGACTTCGTCATTGATTAGATGTAATGCCACTGCATATATAGGCATCCATGTTATGTTTGTGAATGTTACACTATAAAATTGTAACCCTCAAATATAGGCATCCATGTTATGTTTGTGAATGTTACACTATAAAATTGTAACCCTCAAATATAGGCATCCATGTTATGTTTGTGAATGTTACACTATAAAATTGTAACCCTCAAATATAGGCATCCATGTTATGTTTGTGAATGTTACACTATAAAATTATAACCCTGATCAATATATCAACTTCATACTAGAAGTACATAATCACTTCCAACCTTAGAAATTGGGTTACTAATTCTTTTTGAAACTGGTAAATCTTTTGTGATTTTAATGAGCATATGAGGGGGTTATTGAAACCTCAAAGAAAATAGCAATTCATAAATGGTCATATTATGACTTTAAGAAGTTAGGGCATATCATCACAGATCAATATATCAACTTCATACTAGAAGTACATAATCACTTCCAACCTTAGAAATTGGGTTACTAATTCTTTTTGAAACTGGTAAATCTTTTGTGATTTTAATGAGCATATGAGGGGGTTATTGAAACCTCAAAGAAAATAGCAATTCATAAATGGTCATATTATGACTTTAAGAAGTTAGGGCATATCATCACATAGGAACTAGTTCTCCATGTTCGTTTCAAAAGAATATAATAGCTAATATATGGCTTACACAAATCTGAAGATGTATCAAATACTAGGATGAGTTTACGGGTTGATTTGACAAGATTATAATTTCACTCTTCTCGTTGATATTTCACCCAATGTGACAAATAATTCTCTTTAACAAAATGATCATGGAAAAAAAGGATAAATGGACTAATATTGCCACTAAGCAGATTTGCACTAATAAGTAAATGCGTAAAAAATTTCCTAGTTCTCATCCTATTGTTTTTCCTTCTTTCTTCTCTATGCATTGTGTTTCATCCCTCCGAGCTGTTCATTTTTGTCAAACCAAACCTTCAAATGGAGGGTGTTTTTTCCATAGGGAGACATCAAACAGAACAGTTTTCAACCTATGCCTTAGTACCTAAACAAAATGTGTTTGACTTGTTTCCAGAGAAAGCAACATAAAGAATGAAACCAAAAGGAATGAAAATAGAAATTCTTAATCTAGACCCTCAATTATCTCTTGCAGAACTTACTAATGCTCACTCAGTCAGTGTTAGATTAAGTGATATGTCCTATCTTCATTAAATATCTATGCTACATTCAAGGGCGCATCCATATTAGGGCCAACGGGGCCCTGATCCCCTTAAAATAGTAAGAAAAGATAAGGAGTAGTTGGTATTTATACTTAATTTATTGGCAGTTAAAATGCATAAATTACCTCAACTTCGCAAAAAAAAAAATTTTGATTCCTCTTTGGCATGCTACAACTTGTGACTGAAACCCAAGTACCCAACAATGCTCACTCCGCTCTTTTTCACCCTTGTTGCTTCTTTTCAATTTTAGTAAGATGTAATTTAACTATTTACCATTTTATGACGAGCATTTTTATGAATAGACTTTATTTATATATCTTTTTGAGGTATTAGTAATGTAACTCTAGGGTTTAACAAAAATTAGGATACTTTAATAATATTACAACAAATTACATGAAAGATTTTGAAGTTCTAATATAAAGATTTTTCTAAAATAGATCGCATGAGCTCAGCGATCAATACAACTTCTGTTATGTAGCTACTCATCGTGATTTTTATGAAATGGAAGCGATTGACAAACTTGCTAAGAAGTTGGAAGATGGATATTTTTATCCTTTGGTGTACAAAGGGGGTGAAGTTAGCACTAATCCTGTCTCTTGCAACATGTTGTAAGAGTATTTCGGCAATGAAAATTATTATGAATGACCTTTAAAACCCAATGAGAAATGGGTATATAAATGATTTGGTAACTTATATTGAAAAATACAAATTTTTAACATTGATGAGGTTGAACTCATTAGATTGTTTCCCGAAATTAAGGGAAGAAGAATGTTATTGTAAACACTGTATTCTAATTGAAATTATGATTTCGAAAGTCTTGTTATGTAATGATGGTTAGATGCTAATCAATTGTGCAAAAAATAATTAATGTTACCATGTTTAATAATTTGTTGGACCCCCTTGATAAAATTTCTGGCACAGCCACTGGCTACATGCTACTTTGTGCACATACATCAAATGCCAGAAGTGGCGTCAAATGTAACCATTTATGAGGCCATAGAGAGTCATCAGAACTTGCATTTCCAAATAACAAAAAAGATAACGAAAACATCATTATTGTTTTTCTAACATACTAACCAATACATGATCAACACTCAACATGAAGATACATCCATATTAGGCTCATTGAATATGTCAAAATGCCATCTTTTGTGTCCTAAGAAGAAAAGCATGTCATGATTGTCCCTCCTTATGAGAAATCAAAGGAGGGATAATATATTTTTCAATTCCAATTTAGGAGAAGGTATTCCATATTAACACTTGTATACTTAAAGGGAGGTATTGGATACTTTCAGAATTCAGGTACTCATAATAATCATTAAAATTACAAGAAGACTTCAAAAAATCCTTGCACGATGGATCACATGATGTGTCATGATTAACGGATGTATGGATATACGTAGTTTTTTTAGCACATGAGTCATCATCATCATCTATGCCTTTTCCCACTTAAGGAATGTCTATTAAGCAATTTGTAACCCCAACTCAAGGTCAAGAAGTTCCACAACCGAACGTGCAAATACTACATCAGTAATTAGTCGGAAGCACAAAGAAATTATCGCAGCTTCAGCCTTCAACTACTTAGTAGCCTTGAATGCACTAAAAACCTTGAATCCACAAGGTAGCCTTCGCAGCTTCAGCCTTCAACTACTTAGTAGCCTTGAATGCACTAAAAACCTTGAATCCACAAGGTAGCCTTTAATTCAAACCAGCTTTGAGCTAGTGAGTATAATAATCCTACCAACCATCTAGTCTTCTAGCGCTCATGGTAGGCCTCTCTTTTGAATATACTTTCTTGATTTGAAAAATAGTTCCTACCTATTAATGTAAACCAGTTGCAAGATCTTGGAAGTTTTGTTAAATGTTTTGTGAAGCTTTATGCGCCATAGATGACCTAAGTCCTGACAGGAAAATACTAGCATGCCGATGATAATGACAATGGCAATTTTTAGGTCCCTTGTGCATCCTAAAAGGCCTAGACTAATGTGCTCTTTGCAACTTTATAATTTCTGAATGATAGCTTATTTCTCAATCATATCAAGAATGCTCTATGCCTGTATCATGTGGTTACTTGACATTGAATTCAACCTAAAGCTACAGATCTTGTCGTGGCCAAATGCCGGTATCAATAAGCCTCTATGAGCTATATACAATCTTGTCTCCGAACTCTTTTAATTTATTCTGACTGGATTTTACATACATGCATGCTTGTTTGCTTGGGCACATACATATATACAAACATGTGTGAACGCACACCAACCACACAATAAACGTATATACATACATACAAAGGTATGTACATACATATGTACATATACACAGACGACGTATCAATTTTTGTGTATATGTATGGGAAATAAATGTTGCCCAATTTATCAATAACTGAGGTAAGAGGATCCTGAGGTCATCTTACAAGTCAATAAAGAAATGGAGATAACCCCTTCTCTTCAGTTTATTTAACAGTGTTATAAAAGAAATAGGGTAACTGGAGGTGTGGTAGATAACTAGAAGAGGAAAAGAACAGCTAAATGTAGATGCATCAGAAACTAAAAACTAACCAGAATAAAATAAAACAAGAAAGTATCACCAATACCTTCAGCAACTATGTTACCTGGGTACTTGTATCTTGAAGCCATACCTGAACCCATACCCAAATTGCTTGGGCACTCCATGCATAGATGCATACATTTGTTTGGGCATGTACTCAATTAAACAATTTATGCTTTGATTTAGAACACTTGTCAAACGTTTCCTGGACATATTTCCTACACTTCACATCCACTTCCACTTCTTGAAACTTGTTGGACTCCAAACTGTAATTTTAATGGTTGTCTGGGTCTCTAGTTCAAAAAAGAGTGTTTTTCCAATTTATAATCCATATAATAAAGAAACATAAAAATGTTAATAGGATTTTTAATTCTCATAACACGTGAATGAAAAATATATTGATCTCATCTCATGTAAACCATAAATTTCAATATATAATATATGTGCAATAAATATTCATATAGCCGTTTCACTGTAACCTACTTTTTGTAAATTTGCCATGTCCCGTACCCCGTACCCGTATCGGTATCTGTACCCGTCCCCATGCAACATAGTTCAGCAACATGCTTCTATAAAGACTCAATTATGGTCAAGGAATTAGCAACAAAATAATTTCAAAAAAATGCTTGTCAAATCAGGTGCTGGACATGACTATACAACAGCAAACAACCTTGAGAGAGAACATTAGACTCTTCATAGTTTGTCATTTTATCCTGGTACCCCTGATAAACTATAGACTTGATTACAACCACTCAAAGGCTGGAAAGCTATCAAGTACTGACAGAACACTCAGAGGACACATGTGGAAACTAAAATCAATCATCGCAAACTAGACATGAGACCACAGCAATACTATTCTCCAATACATTAAGTGCTCTTGTTATTTTAACAATATGATAAGCAAGAATGCGGCTAACTAATCATAATAATATGCAAAAGAATTTCCTTAACTATTCTCAATGAGTATTTTCAAGATGACTTCTACTTCAATCAAGTTCAATCACTAAATGGTTCCAACATATACTAGAGAACTTTTATCTCCAGATTTATCTGCTTCATTATTTGTTTTTCATCCTTGTATCTCTCAACCTGACTATTTGTTTTTGTCACTCAAGGGGATGTATTCATTAAGTGAAATAATGGAATTCATGTTCTCAGGAACCAAATAGCATTGAATTAGGTTCATATTTTTTGCTGTAAATTAGACAAAATTAGCTAGCCAAATACCAATAGAAGTATGCAGAGCGTGCTCATATACGCCCATAGGCCACATGTGCTTTATTGAGAGAGAGTGAACACACGCTCACACGGGCACGCACGCGTGCACGCGCACACAAACACAAACACACACAAACACACACATATAGAGAAAGAGGAACTTACAGTACTTTCGAACAAAGCAGTTCTTCATTAGACAATAACTTCTTGGTCCATGATGGCTTTCCATTTTGTGTTGTCTCGATTTCAGCTTTACGTTGGAAAATTGTAGACTCTAGTGAATACAGAGTTGTGGATGCCAGCCGCTCCTTTTTGGTCTGTAACAAATTCACCATTAAATATAAATCGTGATATTTCTTGATGTATGTCATATGGAAAGCTATACAGTGAGGAAGGAATAAAGGAACAAAAAAAACATGATACATGAATATTGAGTTTCAAGACTCACAAACCTGTGGCTCTTCCAAGAGATCAGCAACAGATGAATAGTAACACGTTTCTGCCCCAGTGTGGCATGTGGGCCCATCAGGTTTCCCAAGATATATTATCTAATAAGTGGAATTAAAGCTAATATGTCAGAATAAAATTTTCCAAGAGGCCAGAGTTTCGGAAGGAAACTCTCTAGCAGGACTCACCGAATCACGATCACAGTCGAGAAAAATGTCTTTGACATTTATAAAGTTCATTGAAGTCTCCCCTTTTGTCCACAATGATGATCGTGAACGACTATAAAAAGTTGCCTTCTGAGATGAAATTGAAGTCTCCCCTTTTGTCCACAATGATGATCGTGAACGACTATAAAAAGTTGCCTTCTGAGATGAAATCGTGGCAGCAAGGGCATCCCTGTTTGCAAATCCTTGCATCAAAATAGCTCCAGTGTCCACATTCTGAGCAATAGCCACAGCTAATCCTTTCTCGTCCCATTTTACACTATCCAGTAAGCATTCAACCTAAACATAAAAAATCGATTGAGGTCCATTTCCTGTCAGTGCCTCGTAAATACTAAAGATATAGTCAAAGCTAAATAATGCTCTACAACAATATAAATCATATAGATTTGCTTCATGATAACAATATAATCAATTGATCACAGTGTAGATTCCTTTTTGTCTGAATGGCAATGGAACATGTATGCGGGAAGGGAGGAAGGTTTAATCACCTAAACACCAAAATCATCAAAGGTCAAAGGTAAAGAAATTAACATACTTTCCTCTAGTAATGTTTCATTGTTTCTTGTTTCTTATAAAGTTTTGATTTTGGGTTCAAGCAGATAAGCTAATTAACCTCTGGCTTCGCAACTAAAGAATAACCTGAACTCATGCAAACAAAGAAGAGATCACATAATCACCGAAATTCTATTGTATTATAGGTTTGCATCCACTAGAGAATGTTCAAAACTCTTCCAAGTCCTTGCATTTTCTCTTCTCCTTCAATATAATAAGGTTTTAAACCCGAGTAATCATTTTAATAGGAACCATCCGAATATGATGAGTAGTGATCCTCTGAGATTTGCAGATCATTAGTAGGGTATAAAGAAGAAGAAATAATTTCAATGAGTTGGAAACGAAATGCTACATTTTAGCTTGTAACATTCTGAGGATAGTGATTGAGAATTTAAACACTGCAAATAGAAAGGTCATTTCTTTTCTCGTTAATTACAATCCAAATTTCCACCAAAACATATGGCTTTAGTTTCCGGAGCCCACTGGAAAAAAAAAACCGAAACCTTCATCTTCTTCGCTACATAATTTGCTACTCCTAACCAAAACCGAGAACGAAAAGTTCAATTCTTTAAAATGGAATTGAGCGAAATATGCAAACTTTGACGAGTACAAAACATAAAATCGTGAATCGTAAGATGGGTATTCAGATGAGGCAAGCGGAAAAGGGACCTTTTTGGGATCGAATCGGAGCGCGATCGGAGGAGGAGGAGGAGATGAAGAAGCGCGAATGGGCCCGAAAAATTTGGGTTTTCTGGGCGTTTTGATGCCGTCTCGGGAGCTAAAGCTGAGAGAGGAGGGGCGAGCAAAGGAGGCGGCCGCCATTAGAGAGAGCAGGACTCCGATCGATCTGAATATTAAATTGAGAAGAGAAGGACTCGCCGATTTGCTCGAAGAGAGGGAGACACAGGGGAGAGAGCAACGAAGGCAGAAAGTGACTGTTTGGGTTGCTTTATATAAAATAATAGAAACCCAAATAATTTAGCCCAACAAATTATTTCTCTAATGACACTCTTTTAGAAATTACTAGTTGGATTGCACGTGCAATGCACGTGGTTAATTTTTCATTTTTTGTTTAAAATTTTTAAATTTTTTATCCTGTTTTTTTTTTTATAAAATTATGTAATGTAAGTAATGGATAAAGCGTATAGACATAATCTAAACATTCAACATTTGAACAATTAAATTATATTTATTGGTTGATTGGGCGATAATACAATGGTTTCATCTATAAGTATCGTGAATACATCAATTTCATTACTCATTGCAATATCTATTACATAATAATTTTTAACATGAATTGGTTGATAGATTGTCATGGATATTTAACACCAAGATAGTTTAAAAACTAAGTTATGATATAGGATCTATACCCTTTTTAAGTAATCAGATTTGTTGGCCTTCTTGTTTTGATGATGTTTAACAAACAATTTATTACTAATGTTGTTTGTCTAGTGTTTGTGTTTTCGTATTTATTCTAGGCAAACAACGTGTTGGAGGATGGATGAAATAGAGCTTCAATGATCACATCCAAAGGAGGTTGGCGGAATGTCGGTGAAGCCTTGCTATTCAAAGTTCAAGATCCAAGTTCAAGCTTCATCCGCGAGATTACCAAGTCAAGCTTATTGAAGATCAAGATCATTGCTTGGGTAATTTAGTTTAGGAATTTATATTATGTGTGTTAGTACTTTAAGCTCAATCATATACACACATACACGTTTTGGATTTTGTATATATATAGTTATATATATACATATATGTTTTGGTTTGATAGTTTTTAAGTTTTACTATGAAACAAATGAATAGAATTGGAAAATACTATTTTGTTTCATGTTTATATGCCTATATATGATTTCCCCTTTAATGAAATCATATTTAGTGCTTTGAATATATTTGCATAGAATATGCAATTTTATGAAAATATTGCATTTCTAGGTTATAGACTTCATAACAACATATTATATCTTTTATCAAGTCTATACAATCATTTCATAAGGTTTCAAAATGTTGTTTAAGTCAAAATATCAAAATATCAATTTTCAGGTTTTCATGTTTTGGACTATTTTGTAAAATGATGATATTTTTCATTTGGGAAGTCCTTTTTCGAAACCAGTCGTTGTAGCATGTTTATTATCATGTCTACAATCATTCCCCAAAGTTTTACATTTTTTGGAATTTATTTGATATTTTTAAACAGCATTTCAAAATCAGATAAACAGTTTTCATATCAGTTTTCGGTCGACCGCACCGGTCGACCGAACCTGAGGTCAAAAGTTCACTGGGCGACAGAAAGCCTGTCGGTCGACCGGTCCGGTCGACCGATGAAAATTTTCGGTCGACCGACGAATTTTCCGGTCGACCGACGATGTTGTTTTCAGCTTCCAACGGCTAGTTTTTTGACCGTTGCCTTGGGGCTGTTTTGTCTTTTGCTCTGGTTTCTTGGCTGAGTTGTGAGAGGGTATAAATACCCCATTGTCTTCAACTCTCAAGCCAACTAAGAAATGTTTTAAAAGAAAAGAAAAGTTTAAGCAAGGGTTTAGGGTTTTACTGTTGTTTGAGTTTGAGTTTCTGTTGACAAAGGAGGAAGCTTTAACTGCAGATTGAGGGATTCATTCTCAATCCCCTTCATCCTCTTCTTGTGTTCTTAGAGAAGTTTTCTAACTCTTTTCTCTAGCAATTTCATTATTGATTTTCATATTCTTATTATTGCTAGTTTGTTAATTGAGTTAGATTTTATTTTACTCATTGTTACACACACCCACATTGAGCTTATAGTATTTGCATACATAGTATAGTTGGGTGGTGAGAGATTGTAACTTTGAGTTGTGCTTTCATTGTGTTCTCATCTATTATAGAGAACAAATTTATATTTGTTACATTGTGAGATTGTTAGGTTTTCGGTGAGCTAGAAACCGAGTGTGTAGTGAGGTTTTCGGTGAGCTAGAAACCGAGTGTGAGGAGTGACGTTGATCGGTGAGCGTTGAAAACCGATACTGTGAGGTGTAAACGTTGTTCGGGTGAACGTAGAAAACCCGGTTGTGATAGGGGATTTCTCCCCGGGAGTGGGGAGCGGAGACGTAGGACGGAAGGTCCGAACTCCGTGATCATATTGCTTGTTTGAGTGTGCTTTGGCGTTCATTCATATTTATGTTCATATCTTATATCGCCATTGTCATTAGCTCATTATCTATATCATCCACTATCTTGTTTAGATTGTTTACCCCTTGTGTTAGTTTATATATCCTTGCATATATAATTCATCATATAGGATATATCTTATTGTTTACATTGCTTATCCTAGCTTACAAATATTGTTGTATTTCATACTTGCTAGGATAACTTGTTAATTAGTTTTAATTGGCATTTAATCGGATTAGATTAGCATAAGACCCTAATCACCCCCCCTCTAGGGTCTAACAATTGGTATCAGAGCTTGGTGCTCTTTGATTTAAGGACTAACCGCCTTGAGTTAAAGATCCAAGTTATCTTATTTGTGCTAATCTAGTTATGATTGCATTTGTCTTGCTTGCATATGTTCATATATATATCTTGAATATGAATGTATTTTGTTTAGGCTATAAATCCAATGTTGCTCCTAAATTCATTAATTTTTCCTATGCACAATGGGCTTCTAGATTTAAACTATTTGTTGAATCTAGAAATATTGACTTATGGAAAATTATTGATTGTGCTTATATTGTGCCCACATTGGAGAAATCTAAGTGGAGCAATCATGATAATAAAATGTTTAATATGAACAAGCTTTTGTTAGAATATTTGCTTAATGCCTTTGACTCATCATTTTCTAACAAATTTGTTCATTTTGATAGTGCTTACAAACTTTGGAAATTTATTGAAGCACATCAAGGGGACTTGGAGGCAATCCGACAAGCTTTGGAGGATTCTTCTTCAAGTTCATGTGGAGCATCATGCACTCGGCCACAAGAGGATAACTCTTGTGTAGTAAGCGATTCCGATTCCGATAATGATTTATCTATTCATGATTTATCTATTGATGAACTCTTGCAAAATAATTTTATTGATCTTAAAAGCAAGCATGTAGATTTGAAATCCGATCATGAGTCGCTAGCTTCTAAACTTGATATTGTTGTTAAAGAGAATGTTATTTTAAAAGAAAACAATGAGTTATTAAGTTTGGAAAATAATAACATGTCTTCATCTATTGCTAGCTTAACTCATGCTAATAATAATGCCATGATAGAAGTAGAAACTATTAGAAATAAGTTTAATTCTTTTAGAAATGATCATGTTTCATCTACTTCTATTTCCAATGCTTGTATGCATAATGATGAATTGAATCTTGTGAAAAACCGAATATCATCTTTAGATTCAACCCTTAAAACATGCATTGTAGATAATAAGAAACTTATGGACTTGGGTGCAAAGTCTAGTACTACAACTTCTAAACCCGTACACTTTGCACACTTGTATAGTAAAACTTATAAATGCTCCATTTGTGGTCGAAAAGGCCATTTAGCTAAGTTTTGCTATGATGCACAAAAACATAAGAATATTAATTCTTCTTGTGCATCTCATAAGGCTTCTTCTTCATCACATGTACACACACATGCACCCATTGTTCATCATAAGCATGCTAATGTGTATCATTGTGATTTTTGTGGTAGAGTTGGTCACTTAGCTAAGTTTTGTTTTGATTTGCGAAAAGTTTTTAAATCGCAAAATATTTTAAGTAGACCAACATTATTTCAAAATGTTTCTCATTTGCAAAATAATCTTAAAAGACCATCTTTATTTGCAAATGTTCCTCGTGCACATCCACATGGTCAACATAACCAAATGCATTCTCTTCATTGCACTTATTGCAATCGAATGAGTTATTTGCATAATTATTGCTATGACCGGACCCGTGCACTAAATGCGCCCAAATGGGTTCATAACCCTAGGGCTTTGAGCTTGAATGATAGGGGTCATGTCCCTAAATCGTTTGGTACCAAGAGTTCTTGGGTACCAAAACAAATTTAATTTTTATACCAAGAATTTTAGTGTTTTTCTTTTTTCTTTTTCTTGGTTTTTGAAAAATTATACTTTAAACTTTTGAATATGAAAACATTTTTTTTTAATTCTTTTGTTTTCATGGTTATTGGTTTTGTTTTGATGAGAGGTTTATGTTTATATAACCCCCCGGATTTATTGGGTGTTTATTCCCAAATCATGTTTACCGGATGCTTAAATGATTATATGGGTTGGAACAAGCTAAAGAGCTTGATATAATTGTTGCCTCTCTTAAAAATTGTGTTTTGATTTGTTGCTTTTGAATTCATTATAATTCACTTATATGATGATATTTATGTGTTTGTGCTAATGGATCATCTATTTGTGCTTTATAATGTATTCTATGAGTGGTTTGATCAAGTTATGTAAAGACAAAATTTTCTTTATTGATCAAACATTGTTTTTGAAAATAAACTTTGATTTATGATTTCTTTTGGTTGATTTGTTTTCATTTGAAAACTTTTTGCATGATTCTCATGTTCCTCTTCTTTTGATTTCATAAATCTATTCTTTTATATGGTTTTTATATTTTTTTTGTGTTAATGAGACACTATTTTCATATTGGCATATTTATATGTGTTCTCATTATCTTCATGTATGTGAGTAAATTTTTAGCATATTCATGTATGCTTGCTCACATATGTTTTGCCTTGATCTTCATTGTATATAATCTATATGGCTTTTTGATAGGGGGAGCAATCCCTATATCTTTCTATATCTTTTTTATACTCACCTATGCTTATTGATAGGGGGAGCTTTCGCTCTCTTAATCCTTTTGTCCCCTTTTTGATGTTGTCAAAGGGGGAGAAATATTGTGAGTATACATTTATATGCATGTGTATTATCTTGTACATGTTCACTTCCTTCATGCATATATTCCTTTTTGTAAATTTTTTGTCATCATCAAAAAAGGGGAGATTTTTGGCATTCTTGTTTTGATGATGTTTAACAACTAATTTATTACTAATGTTGTTTGTCTAGTGTTTGTGTTTTCGTATTTATTCTAGGCAAACAACGTGTTGGAGGATGGATGGAATAGAGCTTCAACGATCACATCCAAAGGAGGTTGGCGGAATGTCGGTGAAGCCTTGCTATTCAAAGTTCAAGATCCAAGTTCAAGCTTCATCCGCGAGATTACCAAGTCAAGCTTATTGAAGATCAAGATCATTGCTTGGGTAATTTAGTTTAGGAATTTATATTATGTGTGTTAGTACTTTAAGCTCAATCATATACACACATACACGTTTTGGATTTTGTATATATATAGTTATATATATACATATATGTTTTGGTTTGATAGTTTTCAAGTTTTACTATGAAACAAATGAATAGAATTGGAAAATACTATTTTGTTTCATGTTTATATGCCTATATATGATTTCCCCTTTAATGAAATCATATTTAGTGCTTTGAATATATTTGCATAGAATATCTTTAACAAGCTTATATTTAATGAAATCATATTTAGTGTTTTGAATATATTGCATAGAATATGCAATTTTATGAAAATATTGTATTTCTAGGTTATAGACTTCATAACAACATATTATATCTTTTATCAAGTCTATACAATCATTTCATAAGGTTTCAAAATGTTGTTTAAGTCAAAATATCAAAATATCAATTTTCAGGTTTTCATGTTTTTGAACATATTTGAAAAATGATGATATTTTTCATTTGGGAAGTCCTTTTTCAAAACCAGTCACTGTAACATGTTTATTATCATGTCTACAATCATTTCCCAAAGTTTTACATTTTTCTGAATTTATTTGATATTTTTAAACAGGATTTTAAAATCAGAAAACAAGTTTCAAACCTGTATTTCATGTCAGTTTACGGTCGACCACCACGCTCGACCGCGCCTTTGTTTTTCCCTACGGAGCCATCAGAAACTTTCATGGTCGACCACCATGGTCGACCGTAGTTTGTTTAAATTGAGCATTCACATTTACAAGAGTTTGGTTTGTGGAGCAAATTTCACAAGAGCAAGTGGAGATCATCCTTTGGTGTTTGAGCATTCACTCTTCTCCCACTCTCTTGTCATCTTTAGAGAAGTTTCCTTAAACTCAATTCTAGCATTTTATAAGTTTGTTCTTAATTTCATAAGCTAGATTTCATATTGAGTTCATATTGTTTTATCTCTTTGTTCACACACAACCTATTGAGCTTATTGTATTTACATTCATAGTATAATTTGGGGTTGTGGGTTTGTAACTAAGAGTTGTGCTTAATTGAGTTCTCACCTTGTTAGAGAGAACAATCAATTGATTTATATTGTGCTTAATTATGAGAATTCACTTGTAATACACTTGTACACCGAGAGAAGTGTGTGGTGAGAGACGGGGTCGAATCCAAGAGGAGTGGCGTCGGTTGACGTGCCTAGAGAGAGGTTGTAACCGAGCACTTGAGGAGGAGGACACGGGCTAGGACCAACACTTAGTGTGTGAGGTGTGATTACATAGTGATTGTATTGTGAGGTGTAAACGTTGTTCGGGTGAACGTAGAAAACCCGGTTGTGATAGTGGAGATCTCCTCGAGGTGAGGAGCGGAGACGTAGGTCGTGGGGACCGAACTCCGTAATCATATTGTTTGTTTGTGATTGCATTGGCGCACTTACTTTTATGTTCATATCTTATATCGCCTTTGTATATTGCTTGTTGATTATATTGCCCACTATCTAGTTTAGATTGTTTACCCTTGAGCTTATATATCCTTGCACATACATTGCCTATATCTCTTTGTTAGGATATATCTTGTTGTTCATATTGCTTATCCTAGCTCATATACATTGTTGTATTTCATACTTACTAGGATAACTCATTAATTAATTTTAATTGGCATTTAATCGGATTAGATTAGCATAAGACCCTAATCACCCCCCCTCTAGGGTCTAACAATTGGTATCAGAGCTTGGTGCTCTTTGATTTAAGGTCTAATCGCCTTGAGTTAAAGATCCAAGTTAGCTTATTGTGCTAATCTAATTTTGAGCTTTATTTGTATCTTGCTTGCCAGCAAATCAACTTGACTATAAGAAAACAATTTCAGACAGTGAATACTTATCACAACTATTAATAATGATATTTCTATTTAACTGAATTCTATAACTTTAAACCGTGTGAACTTATAGGAGCTACATTTGTTTATCTTTTCTTATTGTTTTTTTGAAAGCTCATTGGCTTACATCATAGAAACTTTTACAAACAGAGTAAGAAGTTCCCAAAATGAAAAAATTTTTGCTTGTTAGAGGGAATATTCTTGTGTTTTTCATCAAGCAAGTTATTGTCTTATTGATCACACAGAAACTAATATTTGTTATTTTTCATTTTCCTACATGGTCATAAACAAGTTGCTTACAGCAAGGAGATTTAAACATCTCACACAGAAGCAGTGTATTTCGTATATGCACAGCTTGGGGCATGATAAAACTTACCTTCTTCATATATCAATCACCTTGAAATCACAAATGAATACTGATGAATATATTTTTTACAGAGGGACATAACATATGATGAAGCTACTCAACTTCCTACATATAATGTGGTATGCAGTAGATTTCTAATCTCGTAAATTATGTGAGTCATGTGAGATTCTCATTTATGCACATGTGTGGTATACATGGAGGAGAAATGAACTTGACAAAGAACTAAAAAGCATCTGAACATACTACATTACACATAAATTATCTTAACATATGATGTTAGGAGCGATTAAAACAAAGAATAATAAAAATTAACTCATAAACAGAAAAAATATCCCCTAAAAGATTAAAATAACACCTTTCCTTCCTCAGCCAATTTAGCAACTAATTTTGATAACTCCTGCATCAAAAAGGACAAAAGATCAAATGATTGAAATATATTGCATAGACACTTCTGAAGATGGTTCCTTTAAGTTCCTCCTCATAGTTTTTATTTAGAAATAATGTACTATGGAAAGTAAGCAAAAATCAGTCAGCTGGCCATCACTTGTATATAGGAATCCAAGTGGGGCTTGATAACCAAATGGATCGTAGCAGGTTTTTCAGGTTGGATACCTAAAATATATCTGAATGTGAAGGTTATGGATCCTAGAAAATATCTGAAAGTGCGACTATACATCCTCAGAAAAACTTTTCATACCAAATATGTACAGTAATCATGAGAATAGCCAAAAACATCATGCTAGCCTCAGTATATTTTTGAGAATAGTGAAATAATGCAGCTATGACTTCAATAAACTGAGCATATAATTAATATGAGGGGCCAACTGACAAGAAACAATGCTGGTGATAGCAGATTAGATATCACATGATACAGATTGAAGTTGGTATGTTGAAAACCTATGTTCAGGAAGATAAAGTTTAGAATTTGCGTTCAGAAATGAAATTCATTTTGGTGGCAGAAATTATACGGAAGCTCTGCAGATGAAATTCAACGCTTGTCATTTACTAAAGTGTATACAAACCAGTAAGACAACACGTTGAAAGTTAGTTTCACACCCAACTCTTAGTGAACAAGGGATCATATAACCTTAATACATTGTATAAATGCAAACAGAATGTATTATAACTTACCTGCCCAGAGTATCAAACCTCCTACATCCTTAGTCCTTTGACGCTCATAAGTTTGGCCAGGATTATGGTCTCGTGAAAGAGCTGCAGCTGTATTTTTAAACAATAGATCGAGTAAGAGTCTGAGTTCTAGAGGAAATGTACACTTCTCAATCGATCGAGTAAGAGTCTGAGTTCTAGAGGAAATGTACACTTCTCAATCATTTAAAGCATATATGAATCCTTAAATCATTTGAACACTTGAAAGATAAATAGATACCAATACCCAAAATGATCAAATATAGGAGGACTTACCCTTTCCTCCCTTACACATAATGACTCTCGAGTCCCCAATATTTGCTACTAATAATTTATCACAAAAAAGGATTGCATTTGAGGATGTTGACCCAGCATCTTAGTTATGAGTTGTCTCAGATGCAAAACTTGTTTTATTTGAACATTTGTACAAATTTTACACAAATTGTAATGCAAAATCTAAAGGTTTAAAAGTTCTGCAATAAGAAAACAAAAACATATACCAACATTTTTCTGAGGACAAAATTTCTTACCATCAAACACTCCAAATAAGCCAACTGTTCTAAGGACATGACTTACGTCAATGACTTCCCATGAAAGACAAGCAGAGGAGCAATAGCAGCAATAATATAAAAGCCAATGTGAATATGGAATATAGCAATGTTAGAACAAACATCTGATATATCTAACTAAAAGGATCACAAACGAATCAGCAACTACTAAATCTCCATCTTCTAATACCGGAACATATTTGTTCTAACATTCGCCAAAATATGGAATATAGCAAGGTTAGAAATATCAGATTTCTTTGGTTACAAATCTGGAATATAGCAAATGTTAGAACCTGCCATATAAGATGTTTGAGTTAGAAATATCAGGTTTGTTTAGTTCTGTTTAGATGTTTGTTTAGCCTTGTATGTGGAAGAGGATCACAAACATAGCAAACAAATCAGTACATGAAGTTTGTTTAGCCTGGTATGTGGAAGAGGAGGAAAGATATATGTATATGGATTCAGATGCCAGAAATTCTAAGATAACATCTTCCTAATACTAAAGCATGAATCCAAGAAGAACATATCTACTTTGAGCATATGACAAACCAACCAAAAGAGTCAACAACCAATTTTTTTTCTCAAATTTCTTTATCTTATTGTAGAAATTCCCAGAACATGACAATTATCACCCAAAAATTAGGGAAATTTAACGGCTAGTTCTAAATTCATAATAAATCTCAAATGTTTCTCACCTGGATTGATCTGCTCTCCCTTAAAAAGGTTCACATCTTTCTACTCATACTCCAGCCCTTCAAAATACAAACACAAATTCAATAAAACCTCCAGGACCCATTTTAGCAAAATAGAAATTACAAAGAATTAAAGCATCCAATAATTAAAAACTACAAACAAAAACGATCATCTTTCCTTTTGAAACCTGCATATTTATTAAATTTATCATGGTGACTTGTTCCTAAAGTAATTAAAAAATAAGCATTCAGTAAAGAAAAATAAACTTTTATAAAACATTAACTTTATTCAATAGAGATAAAACCTACTATGAAAACATTAAATTTATTTAAGCGGAGTAGGTTTATTGCACCACTTTAGTCTTTTGCTAAAAGAGGAAATGTACAAACATACATACATGAACAACACACATACATATATACAAATGTGACATAAGGAAACAGTTTGGTTTGTATAATATGCATAAAAAATAACAAAGCATGAATTATATATCTAAGCAAAAGATAAATAAAA
>NC_033802.1:66234464-66246187 GCF_001876935.1 Asparagus officinalis
GTAATCTGGCATCGATGCGGGCATCGATGCAGGTATCGATGCAGGCATCGATGCAGGCATCGATGCCCAAATCGATACCGACATCGATACTCATTATTTTCAAATTCTGATTTCACACATAGCTTCGTCTCGTCGAGATAGGCGATTTTCATATATTATATGTTAAATTCCGCCTTCCGGATTAGGAGATATCGTCGTTTCTTTGCGGCCAACCATTTTGAATATGATTTCTTTTCATAGTGGATTTTTGATTTTCTCCGGCTTCTACAGGCTACTCGGCTTGATTCTGGACTTTTGGATAATTTGGAAATTGATTTTCCAATGGGCTTCTTTGATTCATTTCTTCATTTAATCGATGAGTTTTTGTTAAGAGATGAGAGTTTGAGATTTATTCTTCATTAACCTGCAATTAAAAGATAAAAACAATTATTAGTGCTATATTTATTCATATAAATTAGATAATGATGGTATAAAATTATAATAAAATATGATTATCAATATGTCAGTTTTCGGTCGACCGAACCGATCGACCGAACCTGAGTTCATATGCTCACTGGGCGACAGAGAGTCTGTCGGTCGACCGGTCTGGTCGACCGATGAAATTTTCGGTCGACCGATGAAATTTCCGATCGACCGACAGTAGATTTTTCTGCTTCTAACTGCTAGTTTTATTACCGTTGCTGGGGCTGTTTTTGTCTTTTGGCTTAGGGTTTGACTGAGAATTTGAGTGGGTATAAATACCCTATTGCTATTCTCTTTCAAGTAATCTAAGAGAGTTTTAAAAACAAGTTTAAAGAGTTTTGTTTAAGGGTTTAGTGTTTGTTTAAAAAGCTTTTAAGCATTTACAAGAGTTGAGTTTGTGAATTCAAATTTCCACAAGAGCAAGTGGAGATCATCCTTGGTGTTTGAGCATTCATTCTTCTCCCTCTCTCTTGTCATCTATAGAGAAGTTTCCTTAAACTCAATTCTAGCATTTTATAAGTTTGTTCTTAATTTCATAAGCTAGATTTCATATTGAGTTTAGTTTAATTGTTTTATTGATACTCTTTGTTCACACACAACCTATTGAGCTTATTGTATTTACATTCATAGTATAATTTAGGGTTGTGGGTTTATAACATTAAGAGTGAGCTTAACTGAGTTCTCACATTGTTTAGAGAACAATCAATTGATTTATATTGTGCTTAATTGTGAGGATTCACTTGTAATACACTTGTACACCGAGAGTAGTGTGTGGTGAGAGACGGGATCGAATCCAAGAGGAGTGGCGTCGGTTGACGTGCCTAGGGAGAGGTTGTAACCGAGCACTTGAGGAGGAGGACACGGGCTAGGACTAACACTTAGTGTGTAAGTGTGATTGCATAGTGATTATATTGTGAGGTGTAAACGTTGTTCGGGTGAACGTAGAAAACCCGGTTGTGATAGTGGAGATCTCCTCGAGGTGAGGAACGGAGACGTAGGTCGTGGGGATCGAACTCCATAATCATATTGTTTGTTTGTGATTGCATTGGCGCACTTACTTTTATGTTTATATCTTATATCGCCTTTGTATATTGCTTGTTGATTATATTGCCCACTATCTAGTTTAGATTGTTTACACCCTTAGTTTCATATCCTTGCATATAACTCATAATATACCTCATTCCTAGCTCATATACATTGTTGTAGTTCATACTTGCTAGGATAACTTGTTTATTAATTTTAATTGGCATTTAATCAGATTAGATTAGCATAAGACCCTAATCACCCCCCTCTAGGGTCTAACAGGACGGAGGGAGAGGGCTCGAGGGAGAGGAGGCGGAGGGCGGGGAAGGGGAGGTCGAGCTTTGAGTAGAAGTTGATAAGGTTGCCGGTCGAGAGGAAGGGCGGGAGGAGGCGGGGGAAGAGGGACTTGAGACCGACGGCGTGTGCGGAGCGGCCGAGGAGAGAGGAGTGGGTGGAGATAGCCCGATCGATTTATGCTTCTTTAGAATAAAATTTCGGTGTTGGGGGAAAGATGAGCGACGAAATTTGGGGGGGAAAAGGGGGCGGCGAAATTTTGGTGGGTTAATTTTTTTTAAAAATGGATAACATATCCTAGACGGAAATTTCCGTCTAGGATACATTCTAGACGGAAATTTCCGTCTAGGATAGTCGGTTAATTTTTAAAAAAAATTAAAAATAAAAAACCGTCTACTTTACTATTCTAGATGGAAATTTCCGTCTAGAATGTATTATTCTAGACGGAATATTCCAGACGGAAATTTTTCGTCTAATTTAATACAAATTAGATGGAAAAATTTCCGTCTAGAATAGTCCGTCTAGGATACTTGATTTTTTACTAGTGCCAACATGCATGCCCGCAACATGTCCTCCAAAATCTGTATAGTTCTCTCTGATTGCCCATCTGTCTGAGGGTGATAAGCCGTGCTGTAACTCAGTCTAGTCCTAAGACACTGCTGTAAGCTCCTCCAAAAGTGCGATAAAAATCGCGTGTCTCTATCAGAAACAATGCTAACCGGTACCCCATGCAAGCGCACTATCTCCCTCATGTATAGCTCTGCTAGACTCTCTATCGTCTGTCCAACTCGAAATGGTATGAAGCGAGCCGACTTGGTGAGTCGGTCTACTACTACCCATACGACATTATTCCCCTTCTGACTCCTCGGCAGAGCTGTGATAAAGTCCATCGTAACGTGTTCCCATTTCCACTCGGGAATAGGAAGGGGCTGCAATAACCCAGCTGTCCTCTGATGCTCAGCCTTCACCTGCTGACATGTTAGGCATTTTGACACAAATCGGGCTATCTCCATCTTCATTCCTGGCCACCAGTAATGTTCTCTCAAGTCCCGATACATCTTTGTGCCTCCTGGATGAATAGAAAGCACTTAACTGTGCGCCTCCTCTAACAACTCTCTTCTAACATCGCCCTTAGGCACACACAACCTACCACGGATTCGTAAGGATCCATCCTCATGTATCTGTAGATCAGTTCTCTCTCCAGACTCCACTTGTTTCTTAAATTTTTGGTACCGAGCATCCTCGAACTGGGTAGCCTTGATCCGGTCCACCAGAGTTGACTGTAAAAGTAAACTCATCAACTGTCTACCTGCTCTAGGTAATATAACCTCCATGTTCATCCTCCAGAACTCAGCTAGCAACTCCCGCTGTCTGGTGAGTCTCATCGCTACAGGTTTCCTGCTCAAATGATCTGGCACGACATTAAATCGTCCTGGATGATATTGTAAATCAAGATCATAATCCGCCATAAGCTCTAACCACCTGCGTTGTCTCATGTTGAGCTCCTTCTGAGTGAAGATATACTTTAAACTTTTATGATCTGTGTACACCTCCACTCTCTGCCCTAAAAGATAGTGCCGCCAAAGCTTCAATGCAAAAATAACCGCCGCCAATTCCAGATCATGAACCGGGTAGTTTCTCTCATGTGTCTTCAACTGCCTAGATGCATAAGCTACTACCTTCCCATGTTGCATCAGAACACAACCTAAACCCAACCCAGAAGCATCCGTGTGCACTACAAATCCTCCCGACTCATTTGGAATTGTCAAAACTAGTGCTGTTGTCAACTTCCTCTTTAACTCCTCAAATGCTGCTTGGCACTCTGGAACCCACACAAACTTGACCTCCTTCCGAGTCAGCCTAGTAAGTGGTCCTGCAATCTTAGCGAAATCCTTTATGAACTTCCTATAATATCCAGCCATCCCCAAGAAACTTCGTACTTCTGTCACAGATGTAGGCGGTTCTAACCTCAACACCGCCAACCTTCTTCGGGTCTACAGAGATACCTGCTCCTGAAATCACATGCCCCAAGAAGGACACTTGCTCCAGCCAAAACTCACACTTGTTCAATTTTCCATAAAGCTTCTCCTTCCGTAGGATTTCCAACACCGTCCTTAGATGCTCTGCATGATCTTCCTTGGTCTTGGAGTACACAAGAATGTCATCGATGAACACCACAACAAACTGGTCAAGATACTGGGAAAACACCTTGTTCATCAAGCTCATAAATGTAGATGGAGCATTTGTCACTCCGAATGGCATCACCAAAAACTCATAATGCCCGTACCGTGTGCGGAATGCAGTCTTGGGTATGTCTTCTTTCCTCACCTTCAACTGATGATAACCCGACTTGAGGTCCAGCTTAGAAAACACCCGAGCATCTCCGAGCTGATCAAAAAGGTCATCAATCCTGGGAATTGGGTATTTATTTTTGATAGTAACCCGATTCAATTCTCTGTAGTCAATACACATTCTTCGGCTACCATCCGGCTTTGGCACTAACACCACTGGTGCTTCCCAAGGTGAAGTACTAAGCCTGATAAATTTCTTATCAAGATACTCCTGGTCCTGCTTTCGCAACTCTTCTAAATCTGCTATTGGCATCCGGTAAGGTGGTTTTGAAATAGGTGCAACCCCTGGAATAATATCAATGACGAACTCTATCTCTCGATCTGGTGGCAAACCCGACAATTCATCAGGGAAAACATCAAGGAACTCCTTGACAATTTCTGGTATAGGCTTTTCCTCCACCTCTATATAGGTTAATAATCCATCCATGCCTGCTCGATACTCTGGCTGTTCCATCACCTTGCTTCCACTCATGAATTCAAACTCCGGGTGGCCTGGTATCTTGAACACCACGCTTCTGCGTCGGCAGTCGATCGTCGCATGAAGGTTGTAGAGCCAATCCATCCCCAAAATAACATCGAACCCGCTAGTGTCAATCACCAACAAGTCTGCAAATAGCTCCCTACCACAAACTACCACTGGGCATCTCTTACACTCCCTACTAGACATTAACACCCCACTGCCTGTATGTATATTCCAGCTAGCCTCTAAACTATCACATGGGATAGTGTGTCGTACAACGAACTGAGTAGATATAAAACAGTGCGATTCCCCAGAATCAAATAGGGTAAATGCAGGGACTGAATAAACCAAAATGATACTTGTGACTACATCTCCAAACGCATCTGCCTGCTTAGTGGTAAGTGTCATAACATGACCTTGTCTCTGCTGCTGCTGAGCTTGCTAACCGTATGGCCCTGGGTGCCTCTGCTGATACGGTGGCTGATATGGGTGCTGGAACTGAGGACCCCTCCACTGTCTCTGACCTTGAAATTGTTGACCCCTCTGATGTCCTCGAAACATCTGCTGCTGCGTAGGAAGTGGTGGCCTCAACTATTGTCCACCCTGTCTAGTCTAGCCTGCTGGTACTATCGCTCTACCTGGAAATCCTCCTGTGGCTCCTCTACTAGGACAAGTGGTGATCTGATGATCCGCCACCCCACATGCTAAGCACAACACATTAGCTCGCCTGCAGTCCTTCATCAAGTGCCCTGGCTTGCTACAGAAATGGCAGATCATGTTGGTTGGTTGTGGAGCTGGTCTCGAAGTCCCTGTCTGCTGGCGCTTGGCTGGTGCTCCTCCCATCTGAGGCTTCTGCTGGTTACCTCCCGAGTTTTGTCCTGCGGGGCGCTTGTTTGCCCCTCTCTTCACCGAGTTCATGATCCCAATCAACTGTTCTGCTTTCCGAGCTGCCTCTAGGACATCCGCATAAGTCTCAACCCCCTTCTGACTGTAAATCTGAGTCTGGATCTCAAAGTTCAGACCCTGCATGAACCTCTGTCCCTTATCCACCTCATTCGATACCATTCCCAGGGCAAACCCGCTGAGCTTGGCAAATTCTGCTACATACTCATCCACTGTACTAGCTCTCTGCCTCAACATAACAAACTGCCTCTGCATCTCCAGACGAGCTGTCTTCGGAAAAAATGCCTCTAGGAAACTCTCCCGAAATGTCTCCCATGAAATCGGCTTAGGCAGCTTCTCCTCCTCGGCGTCCCACCAGGTTCTGGCTACATTAATGAGCTGCAGCTGAACAATATCAACTCGGTCTTCATCTGGTATCTCCCACCAGGTTCTGGCTACATTAATGAGCTGCAGCTGAACAATATCAACTCGGTCTTCATCTGGTATCTTTGCTGCTCTCAATAAGCGGTCCATGGTCTGCAACCACATCTCGGCCTCATATCCGCCTTCAGTCCCAGCAAAGTGTTGCGGGTTGAGCTTCCGAAAATCAGACACATTGCCCGGCCTTGCAACTTGCTGCTGCTCGTCCCTCTGATGATTATGAGCTACCAGGTCCCAAATCGCTTCTGCAAGATCAGCCTGGTCAACTTGGTGTCCCTCAGGGACAACTAGAGCAGGGGTTCGACGTTTTGGGGCCATAGTGATCACCTGAAAATGAGATTGGTCGAGATTAGGACTTGAGAATCAGAGAAATGGAAGTCAAAGGATGTATTTCTGGAAAGGAAATGACTCATTCTATACATGCTCTATTTTTAGCTCAATCTTAGTTTCTACTTGTATACAGGATGAGACAACAATTCCTAAACCTGGCTCTGATACCACTAAAAAACCTTGTCACGCCCCAGTTCCAAAAATGTAATAGTTTGGAATGTGACTCAGCCGGCAATGTAACCCTACGGTCACATTCACGCCTTTAGATCATCCTGTATATCAATATAAAACCAAAACTACACCATAGAGCATGTAATCAAGATAAAAGAAAACTGCTAGATAGAGAAATATCTAAAAAAATTCAGAGATCTGTGACGAGTCCACAACTATCCAAAATGGAAGAAAGAAAAACTTCATAGTCTGAAGTTCTACAAGAGGTTACATGGAAGTCTCAATCAAAATAACTACCTAAAACAAGTGAAATGGAGAACTGAATGAAATGAAAGGTGATCACTGTCGTTGAGCCTGCTCCTCGAAATACTCAGAATCCTACGAGGAAAGAACAGTTCCTGAATCTGGGGCATGCAAACCCCAGGGGAGTCAGAAAACTCCCAACAAGCATGTAAAATGAAGGAAATGTGTGCGTGTAAGTGTAATGTGGCATAGATAAAGAAAACCAAGCTAATAATCATTATCAAACAAGGTCAATCGTAAGGCACACAAGCACAATATTATTATTTTAGATGTTATTTGAATTAGAGAAAAATATTTCATGTATATAAGTCGGTTTCCCGTAAACCGTCCCGGGAACACGGCTTCAAGTCAGGATGGGCCCTTATTATATATACCAGGATATCAAGATGCGCACAAGCCCGCTTATATACATGTTATATTCTCCGTCCAATTCCCCTTTATTAAACCCCATGTTAGTCTGTTTAATCTAAGTAACTGTGCATGAAATGTTATGCACTAATCACAGAGTTACCGTGGAACGGCTTCCGTAAAACTATGAACGATAGCCGTGACCCAGAACATGTCCAATCAAGAGGGATGCATCATCTAGTTGATGCTATAATAATAGTAATAGCCAAGGAAAAAAATCTCATATCGGGATATCGATATCGAGAACATAGCCATGCTATGAAAACACGCTTATAAATCATATAGCTTAGTTGAAAACTGAGATCAAAGAGAGTATTTATATCCTCCAAAACCTCAGCTAAAAATCCCAAGGAAAAGACAAAAACAGCCCCAGCAAACAGCTCAGAGAAATAGCCATTGAAGTCCAACGGATCTATTGTCGGTTGACCGGAAATTCTGTCGGTCGACCGACAGAGAACAAAAACACGAAGGACTGTTCTGGACAATCGTCGGTCGACCGGTATGGTCGACCGATGGAGCTTTCGGTCAACCGCACCGCTCGACCGACCCAACCACACAACATATTTCAATGTATAGCAAATCCAGAGTATGATCCAACATAGTTTAGTAGAATAATAAATTTTCAAAGGGATAAGCAAACCAATTGTAAACACGCACTGAGAATTTCAACAAGATAGGACGAACTGAAAACATTTGTAGTCAATCAATCTGATTCTTAGTGAACCCAAAATTTATAGTGTAAAAGGAAAAATGGTCATAGGTTTCAACCGTAATTACTATAGTAAAGCACAACCTATCTAACCATGAGCTCAACGGCTTCTTCATTTAGATATAATGTTACAAAAACATATAAACACTTATATACTATTTGTTAAGATAACTTCAAAAATATATACTCTTAAGATATGGGGTGGCCCGTCAAAAGGTTCAAAACACTATCCAATCTGTTGTGTAAACATTATGGCCAAAAAAATACATTAAATAATGATTAAGTTCTTTTCTTTGAAAAGGAATAATGTTATTATTGAAATTATATTATATATATAATACCCTTTAGTCTAATAAAAACACCTTTCATATTTTGTTGAAACATTGTAGTAGAAATTTTAACATACTGTTTATATAAAAACCCACTTGACTAAAAACAAAGTCACGGTTGATATGCCCAATCTGGAGAAAAATAAATCACAGGAAATTAACCATTAAATACTAGTTACCTAATGTCATATATAAGGAGTAAATTATACATCAGGTGTAAATTTTGTAGACACTACTAGAAAAATAAGTCAACACATAGAAGAAACTGTGTATGAACCATACTCAGGTCAGTTTACTCTACAGGTCCTAGGCATGAAAAATTCAAACAGTAAAATCAAAAACACATATTGGAAGGGGGCTTATAGTACTATACTTGAATAATATAATTATAAGTTCTAGTGTATGATAAACACAGCAAGGGAAAATATAAAAAATTTATACCTATGAAGGAAATTACAATAATGATTCTAGCATAAACCCTAGATATAAAACATCAATCTAAAAAGAAATTTAAGCAAGGAAAAAGGAGAGGAACAAAAATGCCGGTATGAATATAAACTAAAAAAAATAGAAATTTAATTGAGGAAAAAAAAGATGCTTGCCAATTGTCGAAGAAAAGACTATGAACCCCAAAAGAAAAATCAAATTCCGTTCCTCTCCTCTTCTTGTTCCCTGGTGCGTTTTCCTTCCTCTTTTTCTCTGTTTTCTTTTTTCTCTGCAGCTTTTGGAACCGAGATGGGGAGAAGAGGGGTTTGGGTTTTAAAGGAAAGGGTTGATTGGATAAAAAAGAAAGTCGTTGTAACAAAAAAATTCAGAGGATTCCGGTTTGAGATTGGAAGTTAGCCAGCCACGGAGGTTTTGTTGAAGATATCTTTTTTTTTGGAAAATTTTTTTCCAAGGTCTACAACGAAAATCGCAACAAACTCCATTGCTGGAGTTTTTTTGTTTTTTTGGTTTCACTTAACACAAATGGGCTTGCTAAAGTTGGGCCTTAAGGAATTTTTTTTTCTTCAATTTCAAACATAGTGTGGGCCTATGCATAAGGCTTGAAAAAGAAAAAAAAAATGATTGTGGGCCTCCTTTCCTAAAAAAAATATTGATTATTACAAATACAATGAGTCAAATAAACAAAGTCTCACAAAATCTCTCAACTCTAAACTAAAATACCAATCTAGAGTCTGAAAATAATGAACTATATGTGGAGTTCTGCAATAACTACAAAGTATAATACGTAGCTAAATGGACAACTAAGAAGTCCCATCAACTTGCAACTCTCCATGCGCCAGACTCGCTACCTGAAAGAGGGGAAACAACGAGTGCCAAAGCACTAGAGAGATCATCACTACCTCTCCCCAGGGGAAAGGGTAGGAGTATATAAGAAAAATAGAGTCACTACTTACATATATCAAATCATTCATATAGCTCTCTATGAATGAAAAACAAATAGTCAACGAAACATACTCAAATCTCCAACATAAAGAATAAATACATTATCTCGAATTACATTCGAGTAGCCTGCTTTAATATAAGAGGATGTCAACCAAACCAAAACGAATATAACTGGCATCCATAACGGGTGTGCCAAAATCTCAAAGGAAATACTCTACTCGTGGGTAATCTATCATGGAAGTAAAACTTACAACTGATTAAATATCTATGTGTGCATCATCTTGTGCTATAGCGATACTCTTGTAATGCTCTTACTCAATCGCTCTATGGCAATAGGATTTATTATCTCCCTATTCGGGATACATGTAATAACGATACTATTATAATACTCTTACTCAATCGTTTTGCGGCAAATTGGTTTCATCTCCCTATTTCCGGATACCTGAAAGATCAAATATTAGCCATGTGTATTTATCAAATTTAACTTATGGTAAAAGTGTGTTAATTCAACACAAACTAAGCATAAGTGCATATATCTCGGTGTGCATGTCCACATCTGAAGTTCACCATCATCCCAGGTGTTTAACAAGTCTTAACATTGTAGTTAATCATCACAAGGTCGAGAGAAGAGCTCGACAAACCGAAATCAAACCAAAACAATGCATAGGCTAACATCAGACTGGCGGTCGACCATGACAGGCTCCAGAGGCTACCCAAGTCTCTGTCCTGCACGCGGTCGACCGTGAGCCAGATTTCTACTTTTCTCTAGATTGTCATGTGTCATGTTAACGTCATGTTTTTATGATTCAAACATGGAAAAAACTTTATGAATCTTGCATACTAACATGTTACAGCAGATATAAATATCTGGAATCAAAATCAACATATATAAGCATGATTTTATGCATTAGATTTATGTTCAAAACCCTTAAACATGCATAAAATCTCAAAACGATGAATCAAACTTCTTTCTTTAGATTAACCATGTTTTAAAATCATCTTCAGATCTTAATTACATTTGTAAAATTCGTTCTCAACCTTTTTAGCATGAAAAGACCTAATCTTTATACATATAATACAAAAGAGTTGTCTTTTATTCATAATCTAGTCGTTTAGGCTCTACAAAACATGTTTAAATCTCTTTAAAAATGTTTTGAAAACTAGGAGGGGGATTAGCAGAGATGATACTCGCCTGAGATTGTCAAAAAATGTTTTAGAAGCAAGGTTGAAAGAGATCTCCACTCCAAAAGCCAAAAACCAAGAAAATTCCCGCTCGAAAGCCTCCAATCTTCTCTAAGAAATCAAACAAGGGTTTGGCGGGTTTGGTGGCTGTTAGGGTTCTTAGAAAAACTGAGAAAAATGTAAAAAACTCATATATATATATATATATATAACGAATATGGATTTAGAAATCCGAAACCAACTCAAAACAAGAGAAAAATTCTCTGCAGGTTTCGCGGTCGACCGTGGCGGTCGACCGGACTGGGTATTTCTAGTTTTTCATGAGTTTAGTCATTGTGCATGTTTCGACTCTTTTCTCTCTCATGTATGAACTCGTTCATACTCAAAACACATGGTATTATACTCATATACCATTAAATGATATTTATCATACTAAATATCAATATATCATATTCTAATTAATCTCAAATAATCATATCATTCAAAAAAAATTATCAGGGTTTTCAGCTTGCGTCCTTTTTATGCGATTCGCTGCTGCTGTTGTGAACCCTTGCTTTGGGCTGATGGTGTCCTCCTGGTCCTGTATAATGATCTTTGTTGCTTTCCTTGTCCTTCGGACTGATCGCCACTTGTAGAACTTTTGCTTTTTACCAATTCTGTGGAACTGGGGTATCTTGTCTCTAATGAAAAGGCCGCATTCATACTCCTCACTGAGTGAAAAAAATGTCGAGACATATGGTAGCGATGTAAGCTTGGGTGTAAGCTTAAGTGCAGTCCTAATAAAAAATATCTGAGCCTATAGAACGGCTCTCCAACTGTGTTCCACATGCCGTGTAAATCTAAGGTAGACTACGAACTTGCTGTTTCATAAAAATCATTTACTGCATGTTCCCTAGCTAACTCCCACTGCTAGCTCTCAACTCTTTCCCCCTCGGCTTGCCGTCGATGATACAGTACTGCTCGTGTAAAGAAGTAGGTTAAATCCTCCC
>NC_033802.1:66246824-66281650 GCF_001876935.1 Asparagus officinalis
CCGACCAACTCTCTGTCGCCCAGTGATGAAAGATCAAATGATCGGTCGACCGGTGCGGTCGACCGAAAACTGACATATGAAAATCTGATTTGCTGATTTTAAAATGCTGTTTAAAAATATCAAATAAATTCCAAAAAATGTAAAACTTTGGGGAATGATTGTAGACATGATAATAAACATGCTACAGTGACTGGTTATCAGAAAGGACCTCCCAAATAAAAAATATCATTATTTTACAAGATAGTCCAAAACATGAAAATATGAGATACTTGAATTTTGATGTTTTGACATAAACCAACTTTTGAAACTTTATAAAATATTTTTATAGACTTAGTAAAATATGTATAAACTGATATTGAAGTCTATAAACTAATAAGATAATATTTTCACAAAATTACATATTCTATGCAATAAGTACTAAAACACAATAGAGTATGTAATATCATAAAAACCAAAACACATGTATGTATATATATAACTATATATATGCATAGAAACCAAAACTTATGTATATATATAACTATATATATATACGAAGAAACCAATAAATGTGTGTGTATAGATATTGAGCTTAGAGTATATAACACACATAATATAAAATCTAAAACTACATTACCCAAGCTTGATCTTGATCTTCATTAAGCTCAACTTGATACACGTTGCGGATGAAGCTAAACTTGGATCTTGAACTTGAATTGTACGATGCTTCACTCTACAATTCCGCCAACCTCCATTTGATATGATCTTTATGGCGCAATCCATCCATCCTCCAACTACGTTGTTTGTCTACAAAACATAGGAATGCACAAACACTAGACAAACAACATTAGTAATAAATTGTTTGTTAAACATCATCAAAATAAGAAGGCCAACAACTATGTCACCTTTATCGACGATCACTCGAGGAAGGTGTGGGTTTACTTCATGAAGCACAAGTTAGAGCTGTTCGGAGTCTTTAAGAAGTGGAAGGCCATGGTGGAAAACAAGACAGATCTGAAGGTGAAGTATCTGAGATCAGACAATGGTGGAGAATATGAGCTGGAAAAGTTCAAGAAGTTCGGTGCTACGAATGGAATTCGCTTAGAGAGGACTACTCCAAGGACGCCGTAGCAGAACTATATTGCGGAGAAAATGAACAGAACCTTGACGGAACGTGCCAAGAGCATATGATTACATGCAGATCTACCTAAAACATTTTGGACGGATGCGGTGCATACGCCGGCTTACCTTATTAATCATGGGCCATCAGTTCCATTGGATTTTAGGACTCCAGAGGAGGTTTGGAGTGACAAGAAGGTCAATCTCTCACACTTATGGGTATTTGGCTGCGTGGCTTATGTTCACATCAGTGACCATGTCAGGGACAAGCTAGAAGCTAAGTCACAAAAGTGTACATTCATTGGATACGACATTGGAGTTTGGGTATCGTCTTTGGGATGAGAAGAACAGGAATATCATCAGGAGCCGAGACGTCATATTCAATGAAGAGGTGATGTACAAGGATAGAGAAATTTCTAAGGATAACCAAAGCAGTGGGAGCAGCATTTAAGATGCAAGTGGATCCGAGTATATGGATTTAGAGGAACTTTCAGATAGGGGTGATGATGTTTGTTCTGATCGAAGAATGGAGGAGGCTCCAGGTGCAGAAGAAACTACCCAGGGCATGGAGCTTAGAAGGTCATCCAGGGTACCTAAACTGAATCCTAGATATCTTTCATCTCTTGATTACTTATTGTTGACTAGCGGTGAACCGGAGTGCTATGAAGAGGCTATGCAAGTGAGTGAATCTTAGTAGTGGGAGCATGAGATGCAGGAGGAGATGGATTCTCTACTCACTAACGAGACATGGGGGTTAGCCCAGCTACCTGCACAGAAGAAAGCCTTGCATAATAAATGGGTCTATCGAGTCAAGAAAGAGAGTGGAAGGTTAGATTAGTTGTAAATGGATTCTAGCAACGGGAATGAGTAGACTACACAGAAATATTTTTCCCTGTTGTAATGCTCACAACCATCTGTAGGCTGTCTAAAAATCACAATAGATAGCTGATCCTCATCAAGACCCGAAGATAGAAGTTACAATCAAACGACTTCCTACTCGCTGTATCTGCAATTCTGTAACTGCTACAAACACGGCCTCATTTTTGAGATGATTGATCTTGATGGCTGCGACAACGGCACGACTAATATTGGCAACTATTAGAGATGCTGATGAGCAGTGTAATGATTTCAGAAATAAAAGGTTGGACGTAGTTGGTGAGTTACTTGGTAGAGAGCTGTGGGCAAATATTCATCTAAAAACACTATGGATGTTGATTCCCGTCAAGTTCCAACAACGAAAGCTACAATCAAATAGCTTTCGCGCCGACAATCGAAAGCTGCAAATGGAGGACTTTTCACATAGATCGAGAAGAGTTACAATTCAACGACACTTCTGACAACTGATGAAAACTCTATTCAGCAGTCTTCATAATCTACAGTGAATGTTACAATCTGACGACTTTCACACTCCACAACAGCTAAAGCTAGGATTACTGAACAACGGTCCTTGCAACGCTTTACAGAAGAAGTTACAAGTCAACTAGCTCCTTCTAAAACGCGGATGTCATCCCAGCGTTACAATTCTGGAAGTGCAGGCGACCCCCGTGTTTCCAAGCACAAGCTAAACGTGAGCGACCCTCGCGTTCGTAGGGGTTCAACTAACACCGACCCTCGCGTTCCCAAACTACAACAAACCAAAACGCGAGCGACCCTCGCGTTCAATGATGTTCAGCCTACACCCAACCTCGCGTCTCAATTCTAAGAGGCGACGTTGGGTTTTGAACGCCAGATTGGGCGTTTGACTCGTTCAAATACGAGCCAAACGGTTTCAGAACTGTTTCCCTACGATCTGAGAAAATCACGCCCACTTAGGAGCGGATTTAGAGGGCAGTTACAACCTCTTATCCACCTATAAAAACTCAACAAACTCAACTGAGTTAGGGGCTGGATTTTTGGGAACGGAAGAGTTGGCAGCAGGTTGGATTTTCAGGATCTCAACCACTCAGGTTTGGTGATTTAACAGCAGCAGCAGTAAAATCCTTGGAGATAGGAGTCTTGCATCAAATTCAGAAGATCAAATCTGAGAGGATTCTTCAACAACAGAATATCAGCTTGATCATTAACCGAATTTTCGGTTATAATAACTCTATTAACAGAGTTGTAACTCGTTCAGAGTTCTTAAGGGGGGGTTAGTCATCTAGAACTTAAAACTAGAACTGGGATAATTTGTGGGATAAATTTTTAAGGTGTTAGTCACATAGAACTAGGAAATGGGATATTTTTTATAGTGTTAGTCAAGTAGAACTTTTATAGAACTAGAACTGTATTATTTTTTTTTGTGCGTTAGTCAAGTAGAATTCTACTAGAATTAGAATTGGGATAATTGGTCATAATTATCCCACAAATTATACTACCTATATATATAACCATAAGTTCTCCTCTCTCAAATTATCCCACACATTGGAAAGAATACAATTGGGAAAAAAAAGTGAAACGTCGCCTCCCTCCCTCTTGGTTAGTTTCTCCGCCTAGAAAATTTCTCTGCCATGAAGTCAATCATCCGTTCATTTTTCTGTCTTTACTTTGTTTTTGTGATGATTAGATCTTTTATTATTATCTTCAAGATGTATTACTTTATTGATAGCTTTTTGACGTTAAATTACTTTATTATTATTTGTTTGATCAAAGTTTTCTCTCCACAACAGTGGTTTAGGTTAAGAATATAGTGTTGGTGGGTTAGTGCTAAAGATATGCGGGCTATTTATGTTTTTTTTATAAGTTAGAAAGCAACTTTGCGATCACATTGATGATTAGATGTTGAATGGTTAATGGTGATATCTATTATTATTAAATCGGCTCAGTAAATTAATTGAGATATTTATAGTTCATCTGTCGATCATCTGTTTAGCGGCCATGGATGATTCCTGTGTACATTTCATTTATTTGCTGATTTGGTTTCAGCGATCATGATGAGATTGGTCCAAAGGGTTAATGGCTGAAAAATGCTTATTTTTCTTTCTTTATGATGTTATAAGATTTGAACTTCGGCATTTATGATCCTCCACTAGAAGCTCCACGAAATGTTGCTAATGCAGACGATGACTCCGATAAAAAAGACGAGTTACAGACTCAACGAGCAGCTGTAGGAGCTTGGAGAAATTCTATGGCAGATGCCATGTAGGATGATAGAAGCCATGTGGGATGATGGAAGTCGAGTCACTCTAGGGATTTAGATTTTTATTTTTTTTGTAAATTATTTTATTATTTGAGATGAATAGTGATGCTTTATTGCATTATATTTTATAATTATTACTAGAATTTGCTTATCAATATTATATTATTTTTAATATACAATTATTAACAATAGTAGTTTATACTCACCATTACCCCCACCAAATTATCCTACCAAATTATGCAACTTCATAATATTATCCATCATTATCCCACCAAATTATCCTACCAAATTATCCCATTTTAAGAATTACCCATCATTGTTCCACTAAATTATCCCAGTGTCAAAAAATTATCCCACTTTATCAATTATCTCAGTTCTACTTAAAAAGTTCTAGGTGACTAACCCCCCCTAAACTCATTCAGAGTTACCTATCAAACTTTCCACAGAAGTTCATCGTTCCCACGAGATAAAAGACGGTCAGATCGTGAACGGAGAGCAAATTCGACGCGAACAATCGAAGGAGGCACTTCATCGCTACCTTGAAGAACCCAGTTTTAAACAAAGAAGAGAACCAAATTCGTTCTCTTCTCTTTTGTAATCGAATTGTAATCGGAATCAAAGAAATACAAGTTAATTTTCTTTTGTTCTTTTCATTGCAATTTTTCCAACATACAAAAGATGGCGACTCCGCTGGGGACTAGCTTTTCCGATGAAGAAGTGGTGGCGCAGTCCGACGTCCACCTCATGGGAACGACTGTAGAAACTCTCTTCGTAGAGTTTGATCAAGCAAAGTACGAGGAGGCATTATCCTCGGGATCGCTTGGCCCCAAGGCTAAACGCGATGTCTGCAAGATCTCTAAGGAGATCAACTCTGTTGTTGAAACGCCGAAGAAAGCCCTCTCCTTCGGCCAGGAGCTTAAACTAGCTTGGATGGCTGAAAAGCCCACATCCGCGTCAGCACGACGTGCTTCAGGCCATAAACGGCCTATAGAGGAGACGAGCTCCATGAACGTCAACGACGTTGCTGTTAAGGCTTTGAAACAAGCCAAGAAGAACGCCGCTCGCAGACGGAGAAGATCCATACGACGAGCACACTTGCGTGAAAGCCGAATGTTGGCCCAACGCGAAGACCGTGTTTCTGAAGTTTTGCCCGAGCCTAGCGTTCCAAAAACAGAACGTTCTCTTCGTGGCAATGAGCCCGACTACGAGCCTCGGCTGATATAGCTGAAACACGACCCTGAATGGCGCGTTGTTACTTCAAAAAGCAACCCTCAGAAAGAAGCTGCCAAAGACAAACGCGGCTCTCACGTACGCGTTCAAAAAGAACATGACTCTCAGAAGTCTGTTCCACCAACTAAACGCGACCCTCAGGGGCGCGTTCAACCAAAACATGACACTCAGGGGTCTGTTTCATCATTTAAACGTAGGCCTCGGCCTAATGTTTCCAAAACTAAACGCGACCCTCGCGTTATTCTTCAAGAACGCGACCCTAGCTTGTTCTTCAAGAACACGATCTTCAAGAGGTCCGCCAGGTTCAGAAAAGTCAGCGTGGCTTCAAAATCCACGTTCGACAAGAACCAATCTCACCCACCCAAGGGCAGGGGGTTCTATCTCCGCCTCCATGCCCAGGGAAAGTCTCCTCCCAAGTTCCTGATCTGCGGGAATTATTGTTGAGAGGAAAACCAACAGCACAAGCAGCTCACTCATGTCAATGTGAGAGGCTTATATCTGCAGTCCTGTCAGAATGCCATTGTTGCGCGTTCGTACCTTGGCAATCGGTGTTTGATAGGTTGACGAACGTCGTTAGGCCTGCCAAACGACAACGTCGATACAGAAAGAAAACAGCTGAAGAGGAATATCCCGAGGTCACCATCAATATGATCGGCAGAGGAAAAGCCTCGCATTCCGATTCCGACGGGTCACAAAGAATTCATTCCCCAACTGTTAGGGAAATTTGTGACCAATTCGAAGGAGTATATCGGAATACTCGGACTCGGACAGAAGCTATTCGCCCGGTTAACTATCAAAAGTTAGCCAAAGGGATTGCAACAAGTGATGAACATTCGGCAATAGCTGAATCTTAATCTTCAAGCTCTGTCGGAGCACGAGAGGTTTCTGCTTACATGGCAGGAAACCCTGAAGATATAGCCAAAAGAGTGGACGAACATCATGTCATGCTCCAGGCGCAACAGGAGACACTTCTCCAATTAAAAGATTTGTTGGCCCAGCTCCTCGCTGAAAAAGGCCAAAAACCCGAGTCTTCCCGGAGGACTATGTCAAAGGGAAAGCAGAAGGCACACGAACATTCAGATCGTGAGACTCATAACCCGGAATCTTCTTCCGAAAATGAGAAGGAGATGGAAAAAGAGCTGCATCCCCAGTCCGCTAAAGTAGATGAACTGGAGCCTCACCTCAACGCAATTGCCAATAGAAGCGAGCTCCGCGAAGAAGGAGTGGTGCGGCCTTACCCTGCTGAGTGGGATACAGCTCCCTACCCACCGAAGTTTAAGGCCCCTACCTTGCAACCGTTTGATGGTACAGGATCGCCGAACCAGCATATTTACTACTTCAAATCCCAAACTAGAGATGTAGTAGCGAACAACGCCATCCTGACCAGGCTATTCATCGGTACCCTCAAGGGTGTCGCTTTCGAATGGTTTATGAAACTACATGCCGGATCTATCCAAAAATGGGTAGACCTGGAAAGTGTTGGCCTTCTTGTTTTGATGATGATTTACAAACAATTTACTACTAATGTTGTTTGTCTAGTGCTTGTATTATCTATTCATTGTAGACAAACAACGTAGTTGGAGGATGGATGGATTGCGCCATAACGACGATATCAAATAGGAGGTTGGCGGAATGTCGGATGCAACATACAATTCAAGTTAAAGATCAAGTTCAAGCTTCATCCGCAAAGTGTACCAAGTCAAGCTTATTGAAGATCAAGATCGGCTTGGGTAATCTAGTTTAGGTTTTATATTATGTGTGTTAGTACTTTAAGCTCAATCATACACACACATACACGCTTTGGTTTTGGTCTTGTATATATACAGTTATATATATACATATATGTTTTTGGTTTAATTATTTTCGAGTTTATATATGAAACAAATGAATAATTGGAAAATACTATTTTGTTTCATGTTTATATGCCTATATATGATTTCACCTTTAACAAGCTTATATTTAATGAAATCATATTTAGTGTTTTGAATATATTGCATAGAATATGCAATTTTATGAAAATATTGTATTTCTAGGTTATAGACTTCATAACAATATATTATATCTTTTATCAAGTCTATACAATCATTTCATAAGGTTTCAAAATGTTGTTTAAGTCAAAATATCAAAATATCAATTTTCAGGTTTTCATGTTTTTGGACTATTTTGTAAAATGATGGTATTTCTCATTTGGGAAGTCTTTTTAGAAAACCAGTTTTTGTAGCATGTGTATTATCATGTCTACAATCATTCCCCAAAGTTTTACATTTTTTGGAATTTATTTGATATTTTTAAACAGCTTTTTAAAATCAGCAAATCAGGTTTTTCAGCTGTGTCAGATTTCGGTCGACCGACCCGGTCGACCGATCAGTTGGTTTTTCAGCATTGGGCGACAGAGAGTCTGTCGGTCGACCGGTCCGGTCGACCGAAAGCTCAAATCGGTCGACCGATTATTGATTTTCATATTCTTATTATTGCTAGTTTGTTAATTGAGTTAGATTTTATTTTACTCATTGTTACACACACCCACATTGAGCTTATAGTACTTACATACATAGTATAGTTGGGTGGTGAGAGATTATAACCTTGAGTTGTGCTTTCATTGTGTTCTCATCTATTGTAGAGAACAAATTTATATTTGTTACATTGTGAGATTGTTAGGTTTTCGGTGAGCTAGAAACCGAGTGTGGTGTGAAAGTTTTCGGTGAACTAGAAAACCGATTGTGAGGAGTGACGTTGTCGGTGAGCTAGAAACCGAGTGTGAGGAGTGACGTTGATCGGTGAGCGTTGAAAACCGATACTGTGAGGTGTAAACGTTATTCGGGTGAACGTAGAAAACCCGATTGATAGTGGATTTCTCCCCGGGAGTGGGGAGCGGAGACGTAGGACGGAAGGTCCGAACTCCGTGATCATATTGTGTGTTTGAGTTTGTCTTTGGCGTATTTGTTTTTGCATTTATCTTATATCGCCAATTATGCATTGCTCATTTATTTCATCCACTATTATATCCTTGCATATATATATAATTCATCATCTAGGATATATCTCATTGTTTATATTGCATATTCTTGCGCATAACTCTTTGTATATCTATCTTGCAAGAATATATTTGTTAATTAGTTTTAATTGGCATTTAAATCGGATTAGATTAGCATAAGACCCTAATCACCCCCCCTCTAGGGTCCTAACAGAAAGGCTATTCTTGGCCAGGTTCTTCGAGGACGACACAGAAGTCTCAGTCCCGACTCTTCTCGCCACTAAGCAAAAGAAAGGAGAGTCCATCAAGACCTATGTTGAGAGATTCCGCAGCATGGCACTGCGGTGCCCTTCAGGTATGACCCAATCAACTTTGGTTGAAACTTGCAGGCACAATTTGCAGACCCAACTCCTTGCTCAGATGGGGGTAGCGGAGTGTCGCTCCTGGAGACAATTCGCAGCAGCAACGCAACCAGAACAACGCCCAGCGGTCTAAGGGAAAGGAGACTTTAGCAGCTGACTACACGCGAGTGCCACCACCTACTAAGCAAGGCAAGGCGCCAAATCAACAAAGAGCTCCCAAGCAGTATTCGTTTAAGGAGGAGCATGTGGATACCTTATTCCAATTGCTCCGAAAGAACAACAAACTGCAGTTGCCTGAAGTCAGGAAGCTTGATGAAGTAGGGAAGGTCGATGACCCCAACTATTGCCGTTATCACAGGTTTCTTGGACATCCTACCAGAAAATGCTATGTCTTCAAAGACATTTTGCAGAATTTGGTAAATGCTAATGTGCTCACTCTGAAACCCGAGCAGAAGACCGTATCCACCAATATGATAGCGGTCCGATTCGGTGACTTCCCTCCGGTAGTAACTACGAATGGCGTTATTCCCATTCGTAAGGGAGAAATGCACCTAAAGAATGCTGACTTGCATAGTCAAAAAGACAGGGGGTTGGTACCCCTCACGACCTCCAAAGGAGAAATCATGTGGGTCCACCCTGATCTACTAGGAGATCAACAATGGACGAACACCTCGTCCAAAAAGAAGGGAGGCAAGGCTAAGTCTTCCAATATGATTAGCCCCTCCATTATTAAAAATGATGATCACCTTAAACTTCTTACTGATTCAGAAGAGGAGAGGATCGCCCTGGCAGCATACCCAGGAGACAACCCTAGCACTCGGTCAGGAAAAGCTTACTTGAGGGATTATGACCAGAATGCTCAAGAAGTTGAAGAACAGCCCCAAGACGCTGGGGGTTCTGTCCCAAAAAAGCCGGTTGATAAGGGAAAACAAAAGGAACTCCGGTTCAATAAAAATCTCTACCAGGAACCTGGGGAGTCGAGCACTCCCTTCCAATTCAACGTCATGGCACAGTTGGCCAACATACCGGCCAGAATTACGCTATATGAGCTCCTGAGGTTGTCTAAAACTACCAAAGAAGCTCTGATCGAAGCCTTAAGGAATACGGAGAGCTTCATCACCCAAGTCATTCCAGTTCCCGAAGCTTCTGAAGATCAAACTTGTCGGCAATGTCTGCAAGCGGCGAGGAGTTTACCCTGCATATCATTCACACAGGAAGACATGCAGGTCAAACACAAGCACGACAGACCGCTGTACTACACGGGGTATATCGGATCCTCCGAAATCAGTCGTGTCCAAGTAGACCCAGGCTCAGCGCTCAGCATCATGCCGTATAGAGTCATGCAGGTCCTAGGGATTCCTATGCATCGGCTGAACACTACCCAGACTACCATCTTCAGGTTTAATGCTAATAGCACTCGGCCCCTGGGAAAGATCAAGCTTAGATGCCAGATCGGAGATCTTAAGTCCGAAGTGAATTGTTACATCATAGATGCGGACACGTCCTACAATCTTTTACTAGGACGACCATGGATACATGCAAATCGTATTGTCCCATCTACACTGCATCAGGTCATGAAGTACGCCAACGACGAGGGGGAAGTCCGAACCTTAATTGCGGAAAAATACCCCTTCCGAGGAGCGGAAAACTTCCACACCGACTCCGTCTTCTATCTGGAGTCCCATGAGAAAGAAGATGTGGACAGCGGTAACGAAGCTGATATTGAACCAGATCCCGATGAGGATTGTCCATGGGAGTTAAACTTTGATGTAATGGGTCAGGATGAGAGTAATAATAATGTACCGAGCGAGGGCGAGTGGTGCATTAATGAAGATTTTATTTTGGCGTACTTGTCTGATGTCTCCTCTAAAAATAAACAAATAGAGAATGATCCTAATGCAGGTACCAACCCATGGCACGTACTGTACACAGAGGCATCGTTCACCTTGCCAATTCAGTCATCCTTCGCTTCAGATGAAGAAGTAGAAGATGCACGGAAGGCTTTCTTCAAAGTCTCATCCAAAAGGAAAGGGCAGAAGCCTATCTGTTTTGGTAAAGTCAAACCCGAACCACACAAACGAGAAAGTTCAGAGGAAGATGACGGAGTTCCCCAGTTCCATTATCACGAACCCAATTCTATACATTTAATGAAACGAATGGGGTATAATTTTAATGAGAAACGGGGTTTGAACTTCGGAAAAGGAAGACGAACACCGATCCGAATGTCTCTCACTCCTGAAGGAAAACCTCCGGACTACTATCAAAAAACCGGAAGAGGTGTGGGTTACGTCACAACTCCCCCTACCTCAGAGAACGAAATCAGTAACTATCTGCGTCAGAACCATTCATCCGGAACATCTTCTTAGGAATCTGACATCAGTGTCGGACCCTTCTTTAAAAATCTGACTGTGAACATGGTTTCAACTAGTCATCCAGATGAAGACGCATGGGGTGGTGAAGAATTAATCGAATCAATCAATGACCCTTGGATCAAACGCCTCAACATCTTGTGGGATATGTGCTTCGAACATCGCGAATCACCCACCGAAGATAAAGTGATCCAGGTCAACATGGGAGATGAGTCCAACCCCAAGCCCATCTTTATAGCTGAAGATTTATCGTTATCTGAAAAAGAGGACCTTATATCTCTCATCAGAGAATATATCGATGTCTTCGCTTGGAATTATGAAGATATGCCTGGTCTTGACCCGAAGGTTGCTATGCACCGCCTTAACATCGATCCGGATGCAAAACCCGTTAAACAACAACAACGCAGGTTTCGTCCAGAGATCATGGAATCAATTGAGTCAGAGGTTAAAAAGCTTATAGACTCTGGTTTCGTTAGGGAAGAGCAACATCCGGACTGGGTGGCCAACATAGTCCCAGTACCCAAGAAAAATGGTAAGGTCCGTATATGCATCGACTTTCATGACCTTAACGCAGCCTGTCCAAAGGACGAGTTCCCGCTTCCTGTCACAGATGTTATGATCGACAACACCTGCGGATATGAAAGGATGTCTTTCATGGACGGATTCTCCGGATACAATCAGATCAAGATGCACCCGGAAGACGAGAAACATACTACTTTTAGAACACCCCTGGGGGTATATTGCTATACAGTGATGCCCTTCGGCCTGAAAAACGCAGGTGCAACTTATCAACGTGCAATGAACACGATCTTTCACGAACACCTACGAAAGAAGATCGAGTGCTACGTTGATGATATAGCAGTAAAGAGCCAGTGTAAAGGTGATCATCTTACAGATCTGAAGACAATGTTCGAGATTATGCGAGCACATCAGCAGAAGATGAATCCGACAAAATCGTTTCTCGGACTATCAAGCGGAAAATTCCTGGGATTTATTGTTACCTCCAAGGGAATTTTTCTTGATCCAGAGAAAGTGCGTGCCATCCAAGACATGCCACCTCCGAAGAATCTCAAAGAGCTCAGAGGGTTACAAGGTAGACTGGCCTACATCCAAAGATTTATATCGAATCTTTGAGGGTGTTGCCAACCTTTCTCTAAGCTCATGAAGAAAGGAGTATCCTTTATCTGGGATGGAGAGTGTCAAAAAGCATTCGATGAGATTAAGAGATATCTCACTCAACCGCCAGTTCTCGTGGCTCCGATATCAGGGAAACCATTCCTGTTATACGTGAGAGCCATGGACCATTCTCTTGGGGTTTTGTTAGCCCAGAACAACGATCAAGGTCAAGAACAAGCCATCTATTACCTGAGCAGGACTATGATGGGAGCTGAACACCGATATAATCCGGTCGAAAAAGAATGTCTCGCCTTGGTATTCGCAATTCAAAAGATGCGACATTACCTAGTTGGACAAACCATTCAGGTCATCTCTAAGGTGAATCCCTTGAGAGTTCTGATGACGAAACCATCATCTCTAAATTGCCGACTTGCAAAATGGGCTATTCTCTTGTCACAATACGACATGCAATTCATGCCTCAAAAGGCAGTCAAAGGTCAGACACTGACAGACTTCTTAGCCGACCACCCAGTATCGGGAACGTCTAAGTTGTATGAAGAATTACTTGACGAAGTCGCTGGAGCTTGTGTCACCCAGGAAGTTACGCAAGTGTGGAAATTATTCTTCGACGGCGTGTCTAGAGCCAACCCTCATAGAGCAATCACCGCAGGAGTAGGAGTAGTATTAATCTCTCCAGACGGTCACGTAATCCCAAGGGGGTTTTCCCTAATCGAACCTTGCACCAACAATGTAGCCGAGTATAATGCTCTACTATTAGGAATGCAATTTGCTGAAGAACTTAATATTCAACACCTCGAGGCCTACGGTGACTCTCAGCTCATCGTTAATCAAGTTCGAGGGGAATACGAAGTACGCCATGAGGATTTGATCCCGTATTACTTCGCGGTGCTAGAGCAAGCTCAAAAGTTCGAAGGTTTCTTTATCGAATATGTACCACGAGCTCAGAATGCATACGCAGATGCTTTAGCTTCCTTGGCAACTTCTTTAGCATTGCCACCGGAGGCTGAAACAACGATTCCAGTTACGAGACGGAAACTATACTTTTCCAAGATTCCTATGGAGGAAAGTCCAGACAAGACAACGACAGGAGAAGTCTGTACAACCTCTATCGAGTTTGAATCTAGGGATTGGAGATTCCCATATATCGATTACGTCCTGTACGGAATTCTACCCGATGACCCTAAGGAAGCGGCCTCTATCAAACGAAAGACCCTCCGATTCTATTATGATGCAGTCTCTCAAGTTCTGTATCATAAGTCACATGATGGAGTTTTGCTTCGATGCCTTTCTCGGAAGGAAGCAAGAGAGGCCCTCAAAGAAGCTCACGATGGAATGTGTGGAGCCCATCAGCCTGGAGCTAAATTAGGAGATCGCCTCCGATGAATCGGCTATTATTGGCCAAAGATGTTCTCAGATGCAGTTGACTACGCTAAACATTGTCACGCATGCCAGATTCATGGGGACTTCATCTACCAAGCACCAGGGAACTTACACCCCACGTCGGCGTCCTGGCCATTCGAAATGTGGGGTATGGATATCATGGGACCAATTTCCCCTCCGACGTCCAAAGGACACCGTTTCATTCTAGCTGTGACCGACTATTTCTCCAAATGGGCGGAGGCAATCCCATTGAAAGAAGTCAAGACTTCAAATGTGATCAAGTTCATCAAGCATCACGTCATCTACCGCTTTGGAGTCCCGAGGTAAATAGTTCACGACAACGGGACACAATTCGTCAGCTTTGAGTTTCAGAGATTTTGTGACAAATTCAAAATTCAGAGTGTCGCATCTACGGCGTATTACCCACCAGCGAACGGTCTTGCAGAGGCTTTCAACAAAACCATAGTAAAACTTCTCAAAAAATTTGTTTCTAAGAGCCGACGCGATTGGGATGAAAGACTCGGTGAATGTCTGTGGGCTTACCGCACAACGGTGAGGACCCCTACAAGAGCTACACCATTCTCTTTGGTATATGGCTGCGAGGCTGTATTGCCATTGGAAATCCAGATCCCTTCTCTGAGAGTGGCTATTACAACTGGACTCGCAGAAGAAGAAAAACATCAGCGACGTCTGCAAGAACTTGAAGCCTTAGACGACAAACGACTTCAAGCTCAGCAGCAGATTGAGCTATATCAAGCCCGTATTTCCAAAGCCTATAACAAAAAGGTCAAGGAACGGATTTTCAAGAAAGGCGACTTAGTTTTGGCCAATAGACGACCCATGGTGATGACACACAAGACCAAAGGGAAGTTTAATCCTAAATGGGAAGGGCCCTTCGTAATAGAATCGGTCTATTCGAACGGAGCATATCGCCTCATCGATCAAAAAGGAGACAGGCTCATGATGCCAGTTAATGGGAAGTTCCTTAAGAGATATTTCCCATAGATTATGTAGCCCCCTGAACTCCGGCCGAATCAGGCTGGGGGTTGCCTATTCATAGTGTAATTTTATCTTGTATTTCGTCAGGTTAACACTACACCTCTGACGATTGAAATTTTCTGGAATTATTCTAAATAATCAATAAAGAGAATTTCGATAGCATTTGCATTATTTTTCATTGTCCTAAATCAGATTTCAACAAGAGAGATGATGAAAGCCAAAATGATATCATTTTCATTCAATATTGTTAATCTGGATACAAAACAAAGACAATCGAAATGAAAATGATACAAACTTATTCCCTCCGCTAAAAACAATTCAAAATCGTAAGCATTGGGGCCCATCAGCCTAAAAGACTTGAGCTTAGACTTCAAAGCCAATATTTTCTCTTCATGAGCCTTTTTGATTTCCTCTGTTATCTTGTTTTTGAGCTCTTCTTCATTTGGTGCTGCTTCTGCAATCTCGCGCCTGATCTTATTGGCAGCCACAAGTTCATCGCAATACCCTTTGAAAAGCCCATCGCAATAAGTAATTAACCCTTTGAAAGCTTCCATATCACCAGCTAGCTGAGCATTTATCTGAGGTATCCCAACACCAGCACGAGTGAGTTCTGCTGCAGTATCCCGGAGACCCACGGGAAAATTGCCCATGTCCCCTTGGACTTGGAGATGCTCATCACGCAGTTTGGCGATACGAGAATCGGTTTCGGATAGACTCTTCTGAAGAACCTATTGCTGCTGTGCTTTCAAAGCTCTGGCCTGAGAAAGAGCCTGATCCACTTCTGGCCCTATGTCGTCATGCTGTAGCATTGAAAGGAATTCCAATTCATATTCCAGAATAATAATTCTCTCGCGATAATGTTCAGTCCATAATGCATTCCCCTGGTCCCTAATCTTAGCGAGACACCCTAGCAGATGGGGTTCAAAGACTTTGAAACTCACGTCCCCGAGGCTAACGACATCGATGGTCATTTGCATCCAGTACTCTAATTGTTCGATGAGCTTTCTCAAAGTTTCAGAGCTTGGGGGTGGAGCAGTCGGCGGATAAATAAAGCAATTCTCATAATCAGTGCGAGTAGAGGTGTGCGCAGCTTCAGATGATAACTTTTCGGTCGTATTCGGCACTGAACCTGAGGTAGCCGGTTCCTGCTCATCTGTTGTCGTTCCAAGATCTGGAGGAGCAGCTTGAGGTGCGACAGCCTCTTTGTTCTCGGGAAGTCTACCAGGTGCAGACTTCATCGCGTCCCCCATCAATTTAGCCCTCTTGGAGTTCTTGGCGGGGACAGCCTTTCTCTTGCGAGTTCTCCTGTCATATTCACCTTCCTCTGCCGCAGTAAGGGCCCTCTTCACCGATCTCAAAGAACGAAGTTCAGGAGTAGGGGTCTCTATAGGAATTCCCTCAGCCACCTTATCTTCAGGAGCAGGAATTCCTTCAGCCACCTTATCTTCAGGAGGAGCAGGAATTCCCTCAGCCACCTTACCTTTAGGAGAATTCGCAGTCGGCAACCCTTCTTCAGTCTCTGCATGAACCTCTTTCCCAGAAGGCTCAATGGTAGGCAACTCCTGTGAGGCTTCAACTGTTCCGGCCGCCTCTTGTTCATAGGAAAGATACTCCTCTATCCCTGGCAAACGACTCTTGGCAGAACGACTTCTCGATTTATACAAGTCCCGAATCTCGCTTATGCATGAAGTATGAATATCGTATTCTGGGATTCGAGAAACTTCATCAAACCAGTCGCGAAAGTCCGCAACGATAGAACAGCCAGGCGGTGAATTGGGTAAGGTAAAGTGTGCATGAGTCCCTCCGGCAGAGAAGAAGAACCACGCACGAGCCCCTTCGTACAGATTCCCGATTTGGGCCAATGCCGGATTGGGATTACCGACATAAAGTTGATCATATCCGAATTGTCTGGCGAATCTAGAAGGTATGTAAGGTTCAATGATACACTTCTCCCTCAAGCGGTACACCAGATAGCCTAAACGGATCATGAGAAGCCATCTGAAAGTGCCCTCCTCTAATGAAGACGAACCCTCAAAAAGGATGTCTGAAAAGTTGGCATTCTCTTTAACTCCGTCAAAATTAGGGGCACAACAGAAAATTTTATAATTGTCTCCCCGAGACAAAAGCTGTCGAGCTCTGACTATATAAGAATTAGTCCACGTGGCCGATTCCAACCTCTGTACAAAGGGAACATAAGCATCATCGCCCTCAGATGCTCCCGTCATCAATGAAGGGCAATGTAATACAAACCAGGCCACCAAATACGTATACTGCACTGGTACGCGTGGTGAAGAAGCCTGCTTAACCTTCTTCCCGGCAACCTTAACGCCCGGGGCTCTGAGAAGTTTGGAGGTCAACATCCGTAAGCCGCTCTGCATGCAGCTTACCATAGCAGTGAGAAGACTTATGAGTCTCCCATGCGCTAGCAAAACAGCTGGGTATACAACCTCAGCTAATATTGCCTCTACTGGTTTTGACGGTACTACGCACCGTTTCAACCAAATCATGAAGAAGCCTGCAAGAAGAGCCGTGTCAGAAATAGGAACCGTGGCTTGGTGGTGGAAACTCTCAAAGTCAACACCAGCCTCAAAGTTATCCTCTACAAGCTCTGTCTTGTAAGTAGCACTGGAAGCTTTAACTCGGGTTTTAGCATCCTTAAGAGAAATGGCGGCAACACGAGACACAGCTATGTCTTTCCGGTTCAAGTTCTGAAAGAGGTATTCCGCCCAAGCGGTGTGCATGATTCCCCCTCCGCGCATTCCGACGACCTGAGCACATATATGAAAGTGGAACATCAACTCCCAGAAAGTAGAATAGACTTCTGGATACGCCGCCCTCAACAGGGAAAGCTCCTCGGTGGTGGGGATGAATTCTTCGTATGGCATTTTACCCAAGGGCAACCCCGATACCGCTTGCATCTCGTGTAGAGCAAAACCCAATTCCCCTACGGGTGTGAAAAATGTGCAGTTGTCCGGGTTATATTTCTCCAATATAGTGAAGAAATTGTGATAGCTTTGCACAACCCCACGTCGAGTAGCTAACACAGGAATTGTGAGACCTGAGTGAGCGAGTGACTCCTTAAGCTCCTCAAGAACAAAGTCGACCATACGGGTCCACCAACCTTCTTCTCCGGAACAAACCCATTCTGGGGACCTGAACATTTGGGTGGAGAATTCACCCTGAACCGCAATAAACTGACGAATGAAGACATTCGCTGGACGCGGCATCTCCTGGATCAGATCTTTCTTCTCAAATAAACCGGGTCTTAACCCCTTGAGTTGTCCCCCGATTTGTGTACGAGCCCTCCGACCAAATCCAAGCGACACATTCTCTTTCTCTTTAACTATGTCGAAGTTCAAACCCCGACGACAGCTCACATTCAAGAAGTAAGAGAGTGGGTACATCCTCTTCATGTTGGGGAGGAATAAGAAGCGATTATTAACTCTCCGCAGCAACTTGGAGTCCTCCACATGTATAAGATGGTCATCGATTGCTATGCGATCTCCGAATATGAATGCTGGTTTGGGAAACTGAGCACGACCAATAGGGGTCTCCATGTCCAAGTCAGTGATTAAAATTCTGAGAGTAGAACATCGGGGGAATTTAATTATCTTCGTTCTCTCCGAATCAGGGAAAGTGCACAGTGGAATTCTGCCCTGAAGACTGAAGACTTCATTCGCGTCAGGACCGCCGATATATCCAAAATGATGCTCTTGTGAAAGCGGCACGTTTGGAAGAAACACTGCACAATCAAAAAGCAGAGTTTAGCAGCTAGAAACAAGCTATTGACATAAAGACAAGTCTGAAACACAGAAGGTTAAAGTCTCCGTATCAGGATCTCAAACGCGATGGTCGAGCCTCGCGTTAGAAATCTCAAACGCAAGGGTCGGACCTCGTGTTGGAAAGACTCAAACGCGAGAGTCGAGACCCACAAGAAGTCTCAACCCCGTGTTTTCATCAAACAAAAACGAGTCATCTTCCTCGTTGTCAAGAACCCATCTGGGGTTTTCAAAGAAACTTGCCAAGGCAAGTTATTTGGGCCAACACTTACCACGACAGTGAAGCCCTTGTGACAGCAATGACGACGACGATGTTCCCGCACGAACAGGAACACCGCCGGCGTCCTCAGCCGACGGCGTTTCAGAAGCCGCTCCAGCGACTTTCTTGGAATCAGAATCTGTTCTCCGAGGCGCCATTGATGCAGTCGATCAAGAGAAACTCTTTTGAACGAAGGAGATGAAGTTCGTCGGAGATTTCGTCGAAACCAAACGAGAGTTCTCGTTCTTGGAAATAGCCAAAAGTGGAAAGAGTCGAATGACTCTTGACGTGACCACTCAGGTCTATTTATAACAGCCGTCAAGCTGTTAAGATGGTTAGGGATTCTAAGAGAATCCCAACCGTTTTATATTTTAAAACGTAAATCTCTTACGTTTTTAGATAAAGTCAGTTAAGACTTTAATCTCAACGCGAAGTTCACACCCGCGTTCAAACGCTAGACTCAGACTAGCGTTATGGAGGTTCTTAGCCTCGCATTTCGTACCTCAAACGCAAGAGTCACCTTAGCGTTGCAACTTTTCCAAATGAAGAATATACCCTTGATACTTATCCTCTAAGCTCAGGGATTCTTTCAACAGGGTGCTTTTCAAACTCTGTATCTCCTTAACTCATCAGGTTAATATTACACCTCAGATAGTCATCACCTTAGCAGATATTGAATTTAGTTATTATCACTACCAATATGACTACGATTCCTCTGCGAAGGTCCATTTATCGATTCTCATCAATAGAACGATAAATCTCCAAAATCATCCAAATCCATCAATAGAACGATAAATCTCCAAAATCATCCAAATCCTGGTTAATTGATCAACTCTCTTCAGCAGAATATCAAATAACCAATTTACCTAATTCTTTTCGGTGAGATGATAAAGTCTTCCAAATCTTGTTCAAATCACAAGTGATACAATTTGTCGCCCTGATGATAAGACACTTAGCAGTTCTCCTCCAAGTGAGACGCTACAATATTTTTTCCTCACAGATGTCACGTTAAAATCACACCTCTGACAAAATCAACTTATTGATTCTCATCAATAGAACGATAAGTTCTCAAAATTGCTCCGATCGTAATATTTCAGATGTCACGTTAAAATCACACCTCTGACAAAATCAACTTATCGATTCTTATCAATAGAATGATAAGTCCTCAAAATTGCCCCGATTGCAATATTTCTTCTGTCACGTTAATATCACACCTCTGACAAAATTAACTTATCGATTCTCATCAATAGAACGATAAGTCCTCAAAATTGCTCCGATCGTAATATTTTAGATGTCACGTTAAAATCACACCTCTGACAAAATCAACTTATCGATTCTTATCAATAGAACGATAAGTCCTCAAAATTGCCCTGGTTGTAATATTTCTTCTGTCACGTTAATATCACACCTCTGACAAAATCAACTTATCGATTCTCATCAACAGAACGATAAGTCCTCAAAATTGCCCTGATCGCAATATTCCCCCCTGCCAACTTAAAAAGCTACTTCTAGCACCTATAGACTTCTTTCAGTGTTCAAAGCAGAAATGACACAGGAAGAATTCTATCAGTCAGCCCCATTACGGAAAAATACCAATCCTTAGCAGTTTAAAATTTTCTGGAGTTATCTTAAACGATAATAAAAGAGAGTTTTCTGCATCAGAATCATTGTGGAGATCTATTCTAAGTCAGGAATACGTCTCAAGCATTTTTCATGATTTGTTACTTAAAATCAGAACGTGATAAATGCAAGAAACAATGAGAAGTTAATATCACTTTTTATTCAATAACCAAAAGAAAGTGATACAAAACAAACTTGTTCTTATCAAAAGAACATTACAAGAATAAATTTCATTCACGCATCAAATCAAAAGACGTGAGTTGGACCCTAACTTTGTTTAGCTCCTCTTCGTGAGTGGTGCGCACCATAGCTTCAGCCCTTGCCCGGAGCTCTTCCTCACTGGGAATGATGATAGCTGCCGCTTCATTCCTGGCTTGTTCCAAAGCTCGAGCCTGCGTGTGATATTCAAGAGTACCCGTAGCGTTTTGGGTGCTAAGGATATTGATAACATTTTCTTCGCGGGCAAATTCAGCCTTTAACCGCAGAACTTCAGCCTCAGCTTCGACAAGTCTATCACGAAGCGAGTTCATGGAAGTAGTCGAGCGTTCTAACTCTTCTCGTTTCTGAATATTACGCTCGCGAAGCTCCGTGATTTGACGCTCTCTTTCAGCCAAGTCCCGTTCTATCGCCTCCCGGCGAGCCACTTCTGCAACCTGAAGACTGGCCAAAGTGGACACGATCTCGGACTGAAGCTCTCTGCGCCCCAGGGCCTCAAAATGCTGCAATTGTTCTTCCAAATGAAGAATAATCTCAGAACAGCGTTCAAACCACGGAGTGTTTCCCACACTTCTGACTCCGTTTAAGTTTGCTTCTAGAAGATGTCGAAAAGAATTAAAAGTGCCCTGACCACCTACCACATATTCAATCACCTTCTTTGCAAGGCTATTCAAGTACACCAAAGAGATTTGAAGGAACTCAGGTGCACCCGCGAGACTTGAAGATGCTCCCAGAGCCATTGAAATTGGTGCAGGGGAGCCAGGCGCTGAAGCTGCAGAGGCGGTAGAAACATTCAATTGTGATGGGCTCGAGGTCAAAGCCATCATTGCCCTTGCCTGAGATGTGCTGGGACTCGCCTCTGTTGGTGTAAGTGAGATCTTCATCAACGCGGCAGGTGAGGCAGCTGCCGAAGACGAAGCAGGCAGAGGCTGCTCTTGCGCGGGAGTTGACACCGGTACGAGCTGTTGTTCTAGAGAAGGGGTTGCGTCAATAGTTTCAGGCAATGCTACAGGTGAAGCAGTTGCCGTAGGTGATCCGGGTAAATGTTGCTCCTGGGGAGGAGCCAATACTTGTGCTGGATCCTGCTTTGAGGTAGTAGCAGCAGTAGTCTTGGAAGGAGGCGAACCTGCACAAAAAAAGGGTCGGAACGCGAAAAAAGCATGTGGAAGAATTTGAAACAAATCCGGCTTACCGGTGAGATAAAAAGGAGTATAATCAGATGCTTTATTAGATGGAGCCTTGGGAGCATCATCGAAAGTAGTGATGTCATCCATGGAATCATGTCCATCATCACCTTCATCGTCACCTGGCACGTTGCCAATTTCAGCATCCTCATCATCTCTATCTTCGTCAGCTGCATCACCAGTTGAGGAGCCGTCATAATCAACTCGCTCCTCATCATCCTGAGCAGCTGAAGGTTCCGGAAGATCTGTGCCCGCAGCTGGTTTACTCATAAGTCCCGTTGTAGGACTAGGAATTGAATCATGAGCTTGTGACATTAAGGCTGAAGGAGAAGGGGATGGATTCTCTTCGAGACCCCCTGGTTCTAATGCAGGAGACTTCGGAAGGTCCATCACCGGAGCAGATTCTGCATCTGCAGCCATTAACTCAGCCTCTTCATCTTGGGGGGATGGTAAGAAGAAGCATCACTCGATAAGGTTGGGCCATGAGAACGAAGCCCAGTTTTACGTGGCAGGCCCGCAACAGAAGATTCCTGTTGCTCTTCATCTTCAGTAGCTTTGATGGCATCAGCCATCAACTTAGATTTTCGTTGGCCTTTGGGAGGAGGGGAATCAACCAGCAACTTCTGACGAATCTGTTTATCGTATTTGCTGGCTTCATCCGCTGAGAGTTTTCTCTTCCCAGCTGCTCTGGTCATGGGAGGATCAACCACTCGTTGCTCTTCTCCTGGAGCATGCTCAGCTGTCTATTCCTCTTCCTGCCCAGCAGGCTGGTTCTCAATGGATAGAAACTTATCAATCCCTCTCAAGCGGGACGTCTTGGACCCCTTTCTTAAAGCATACATATGCCTAATGTCTTTTAGGCAAGATGTATTCAGGTTGTAATTGGGAGTCTGAGAAGCGGCGAAATACCAATTACAGAAGCTTATGGAAGTGTAGGAGTTAGGAGTTTTATGGGGAAGCCGGAAGATGGCTCTGGTACAACCTGCTACAGAATAGTACCAAACCCTGGCTCCTTCATATAAATTGCCTATAATTGAGAGTTGAGGACGAGGGTTCCCGACGTATAGCTGATCATACCCAAATTGACGAGCAAACCTATAGGGTTGGTAGGGCTCGATGAAACAGTTGACGCCTTGCCGGAAGATCAAGTAGCCTGGCCTGATGGAGAGAAGCCAGTGGAAAACACCCCCGCTCAGCTGAGTGAATCCATTAGAACCCGCTACGTCCTGATATTCGGCTCCGTAAACGCCGCCCTCAAAATCAGGGAAACAGCGGAAGATATGGAAGTGGGTGTCTCGCCCAAAATTTGGCGAATTCTAACCATATATCCCCCTTCCCATTTCGCAGATTCTAGTCGTTGCACGAATGTGATGAATGTATCTTCCGGGGGAGAGGCTGCACTCATCAAAGGAGGACAGTGGAGCACGTACCAAGCCATCAGATAGGTGTATGGCAGTGGCACCCTGGGGTTGGGAGTTTTGAAAGTCTTGTGACCCCCAGACTCCACCTCTGTAACATCCACGAAGCTGCAAACAACTCACCATGGCATGAAGGAGGCTCACAGGTTTCCCATGGGCCAAAAGGACAGCCGGGTAGATCACCTCAACAGCGAGGGCGTCGACCGGCCTAGTAGGAACGACGCAACGCTTGAGCCACAGCATCAAGAACCCAGCCAACAGCGCTGTGTCGAAAATTGGAATCAGAGCCTGATAGTGGAAGCTTTCAAACTCTGTATGAGCCGGGAAAACATCTTCCTTGGCCTCATTTGTGTAGTGGGAGGTAGCATTATCGATTCGGGCTTGAACTTCCTCCAAAGTGCTTGCAGATAGTCTGGTCACTGAGGCTACTTTATTGGTCAAATTCTGGAATAAATATTCCGTCCAAGATACTTGTTTAATGCCGCTTCCTCGAGCCCCCGTCAGCTGCATGCAAATGTGGAAGTGACACATGACTTCCCAAAGAGTGGAGTATATTTCGGGGTTGGTCTTCTTCAAAATTTTAAGTTCCGCTGATCCCGGAACAAACTCTTCGTACGGCAGATCCCCAAGAATAAGACCCGAGACTTCATGCATCTCGTGAAGAGCGAAACCTAACTCCCCCACGGGGGTGAAGAAAGTACAAGTCTCGGGGTTAAACTTCTCCAATATGAAGAAGAAATGAAAGTGGCTCTGAACAATCCTGAACTTAGTAGCCAGCATGGGAATCTGCATTCCAGCTCGGGCAAGAGGGGTCTCCAATTCATCTAAAACGAACTTGGTCATCCGGGTCCACCACCCTGTCACTGGAGAATGAACCCAGCCAGGAGTTCTAAATCCTTGCGCGGGAAATTCTCCTTTCTTCGCCACAAACCTCTTGACAAAGGTATTTGCCGGGCTGGCCACCTCGCCAAGGGGATACTCCTTAGCAAATAAACTCGGCCGCAAAGCTGTCACCTGCCTGTTGTAACCGAGTGTGCGGACCCCGTGAAAAGTCAGAGTTCCGAGAATAACCCCATCCTGATCCTTAACCAGGGGCCAATCCATACGACGTGGAATAGAAGCACACTGGAAATAAGAAAGTGGGTACATCCTCTTCATATTAGGCAAGAAAAGGTTACGGTCCCCAACTTTCCGTAACCACTTGTAGTCCCCATCGTAAGCATTATCCGCCTCGAAATCAACAAAATCCCCGAAGAGGAATCCAGATTTGACTATTGGCTTACAGCTCCAGTTTTCAAGTCGAGCGTCCATGACCAATATTCTAAGGGTCTCGGGAGAAGCTTGGGTGATCAGTTCCACGCGATTCTTTTCCTTGATTCGGAAAACGGGGAGTTCTTGGCGTAGGTTGAATGTCATGTTCATATCCACACCACCTTCATGTCCAAAATGGTGGCGAAAAGGAAGAGGTTGACTGGTATGACGCACTGCAAAATAAAGAAAAATTTAGAAAAATTTAGACAAGGCAAATATAAATCCCAGACGCGAAGGTCGACTCCCGCGTCAGATAAGCTAGGACGCGAATGTCAAACCTAGCGTCAAAAATCTCAAACGCGAAGGTCGAGCCTCACGTCAGAGAGTTCAGACGCGTAGGTTGACCCTCGCGTTAAGAATCTGAGACGCGGAGGTCGAACCCCTCGTCAAAAAGATTAAACGACGGAGTCCAGCCCCGCGTTATTGAAACGAGTCTCCTCGTTACAGTTTTCGCCGGAGAGAACGAAAATTTTTCGTTGGAATTTCAAGAAGAGTCGGGTGACTCTTGATCTGACCTCCAGCGGTCTATTTATAGACAGCTGTGAGCTGTCAAATCACAACGGACGGGATTCGAGGCCAGAATCCCGCCTAAAACTCGACCCTCGCGTTTTGGGTTGGTTGAAATTCCAAAACGCTGAGTTCACCCACGCGTTACAATTCCTAAATGCAGAAGTTGTTTGGACGGCTATAATAGCAACTTCTTGACTACCAAGGCTACCACAATCATCAAGGTGACCAAAGCCAGGGAGAAACAGGCGACTCCGTTGGGGAGTCTATTGGAGAAACACAGATAGATTACAGTCAACGACATTAGAATCATCTGGCTCGATCAGACAGAGCGAACAATTAATCTACTAAATTTTGGGATCCAAAGTATTCCGAAAATTCGTCCCAGTCAACCGCGAACTTTCGAAAACTTTGGAGGGGGTTCTGTAGGCTGTCTAAAAATCACAATAGATAGCTGATCCTCATCAAGACCCGAAGATAGAAGTTACAATCAAACGACTTCCTACTCGCTATATCTGCAATTCTGCAACTGCTACAAACACGGCCTTATTTTTGAGATGATTGATCTTGATGGCTGCGACAATAGCACGACTAATATTGGCAACTATTAGAGATGCTGATGAGCAGTGTAATGATTTCAGAAATAAAAGGTTGGATGTAGTTGGTGAGTTCCTTGGTAGAGAGATGTGGGCAAATATTCATCTAAAAACACTATGGATGTTGATTCCCGTCAAGTTCCAACAACGAAAGCTACAATCAAATAGCTTTCGCGACGACAATCGAAAGCTGCAAATGGAGGACTTTTCACATAGATCGAGAAGAGTTACAATTCAACGACACTTCCGATAACTGATGAAAACTCTATTCAGCAGTCTTCATAATCTACAGTGAAGGTTACAATCTGACGACTTTCACACTTCACAACAGCTAAAGCTAGGATTACTGAACAACGATCCTTACAACGCTCTGTAGAAGAGGTTACAGATCAACTAACCCCTTTTAAAACGCGGATGTCATCCCCGCGTTATAATTCTGGAAGTGCAGGCGACCCCCGCGTTTCCAAGCACAAGCTAAACGTGCGCGACCCTCGCGTTCGTAGGGGTTCAACTAACACCGACCCCCGCGTTCCCAAACTACAACAAACCAAAACGCGAGCGACCCTCGCGCTCAATGATGTTCAGCCTACACCCAACCCCGCGTCTCAATTCTAAGAGGCGACGTTGGGTTTTGAACGCCAGATTGGGCGTTTGACTCGTTCAAATACGAGCCAAACGGTTTCAGAACTGTTTCCCCACGATCTGAGGAAATCACGCCCACTTAGGAGCGGATTTAGAGGGCAATTACAACCTCTTATCCACCTATAAAAACTCAACAAACTCAACTGAGTTAGGGGCTGGCTTTTTGGGAACGGAAGAGTTGGCAGCATGTTGGATTTTCAGGATCTCAACCACTCAGGTTTGGTGATTCAACAGCAGCAGCAGTAAAATCCTTGGAGTTTTCAGGATCTCAACCACTCAGGTTTGGTGATTCAACAGCAGCAGCAGTAAAATCCTTGGAGATAGGAGTCTTGCATCAAATTCAGAAGATCAAATCTGAGAGGATTCTTCAACAACAGAATATCAGCTTGATCATTAACCGAATTTTCGGTTCTAACAACTCTATTAACAGAGTTCTAACTCGTTCAGAGTTCTTAAACTCATTCAGAGTTACCTATCAAACTTTCCACAAAAGTTCATCGTTCCCATGAAATAAAAGACGGTCGGATCGTCAACGGAGAGCAAATTCGACGCGAACAATCGAAGGAGGCACTCCATCGCTACCTTGAAGAACCCAGTTTTAAACAAAGGAGAGAACCAAATTCGTTCTCTTCTCTTTTGTAATCGAATTGTAATCGGAATCAAAGAAATACAAGTCAATTTTCTTTTGTTCTTTTCATTGCAATTTTTCCAACATACACCATCAGAGTGGTGTTGAGCTTGGTAGCTGTAGAAGACCTCTTCCTTGAGTAGTTAGATGTGAAGTCTGCCTTTCTTCATAGTGATTTGGATGAAGAAATCTATATAAAGTAGCATGTTGGCTTCATTAAATAAGGAAAGAAAGATATGGTGTGCAAGCTCAAGAAGAGATTATATGGTTTGAAACAGGCTCCGAGACAGTGGTACAAGAAGTTTGATAACTTCATGCAAAATAATGGCTATGGAAGATGCAATTCGGATCATTGCTGCTATTTCAAGAGGTTTGAATCCAGTTTTATTATATTGTTATTATATATTGATGACATGTTAGTAGCAGGACCGTGTTTAGAGAAGATAAACAGTTTGAAGAAGCAGCTAGCAAAGGAGTTTGCAATGAAGGATCTGAGTGCAGCGAAACAGATTCTAGGGATGCGAATCAGTAGGGATGAAGCTGAAGGGACATTGGGGTTGAACCAAGCTGAATATATTGAGAAGGTACTTCAGAGGTTCAATATGCAGAATGCTAAGGTTGTTAGCACACCACTTGGAAGCCAGTTCAAGTTATCTGAGGAGCAATCGCCTAAGATAGACGCAGAGAGAGAGAGAGCATATGAGCAGGGTGTCATGTTCTTCAGCCATTGGGAGTCTCATGTACGCGATGGTTTGCACGAGGCCGGACATTGCCCATGCAGTGGGAGTTGTGAGCAGGTTTGCAAGCAATCCAGGGAAGCAACATTGGGAGGCCATGAAGTGGATATTGAGGTACCTGAGAGATACAACGAATAAGCCACTATGTTTCAGGAGGAAAGAGTTGGTGCTGCAGGGATACGTGGATGCGGACTTCGCCGGTGATCATGATACGAGGCGGAGCACTACGTGGTATGTTTATACTTTAGCGTCGACAGCAGTGAGCTGGGTCTCACGTCTGCAGAAGATTATAACTTTATCTACAACCGAGGCTGAGTATGTCGCGGTGACTGAAGCAAGCAAGAAGATGATTTGGTTGGGTGGATGTTTGGAAGAGTTGGATCTGAAGCAAGGGAGAGGAGTTCTTTATTGTGATAGCCAGAACGCTATACACCTTGCCAAGAATCCAGTTTATCATGCTAGAACGAAGCACATTGACGTAATATACCATTTCATACGCTCGCTGATCGAGGACGGGAAGTTATATTTAGAGAAGATTTTGGGGAGTCAAAATTTGGCGAACATATTGACGAAGGCAGTCACCATAGAGAAACTAGAGTTGTGCGCAACTTCAGATGGCCTTCATGTGAGGAGATGAAGGCGGAGCCACACTAAGAGGATCGTCGGGATCGTCGGGGTGATGATGATTGAAGAATGGGCCTTCATGTGAGGAGATGAAGGCGGAGCCACACTAAGAGGATCGTCGGGATCGTCGGGTTGATGACCATTGAAGAATGGATTTTTCCAAGTAGGAGAAGATGTTTTCGAAGAAAGCGGAGTTCGGGCAAGCTCATTGATGGTGGTTTAGTCTCCAAGTGGAAGATTGTTGGTCTTGAGAGTGGAGACCCAAACCTAGAATCAAAATCAACAAACACGTGAAAAATAAGCAAGATAGACTCCACCACATCCTGGTGTGGTGTCTGCCACACCCATGTGGCAGGGTGTGGCAGAATCTGCCCTGTTTGTCATGGGTGTGGTGTCTGCTACACCCTGGTGTGGCAGAATCTGTCCTGTTTGTCATGGGTGTGGTGTGCGCCACACCCGGGTGTGACAGACTCGTTTTAGAATCCTAATCTATTTGGGATTTTGTTTTGTTATAAATAGAAACACATCACTCTAGGGTTTAGGAGAGAAAAGAACACGAAAAAAAGAGGGTTTTGAGGGCTCTTTGAGATCAAAAATCTTAGAGAGAGGCCAATTGGAAGCATTGTAATATTCTTCAATTAATCAAAGAATTGTGTGGCGTGGCTCCCGAGGACGTAGGCACATTCCCGAACCTCGTTAAATCTGGGGTGTTTTTTCTTGTTTACTTTCCTATAAGTTTTTATCTTTAATTTGTGGTGAATTTCTTTCTTGCTCAACTCTCAAACACAAGATCCGGAAGGGTACGGATTTGATTTGATTATTTCGAATCCCCAACATAAACATACTCAGCCATGCTGATAAGAATATACACGAACGCAAATATTGAAATCTAACCATTAATTGCAATGTATATAATCCCATCACATGACAAAGTCTAAACATACATCAAGTTTCTACTGCTACAAAAAATTCAGTAACTAAACATCCAAATTGCACCTTTAAACTTAACATCATTCATGCATCTATAACACACTCAAATTCATTCAACTACCAAGGTTTAAGATCACCAACCGGGCCCGCAGTCCAATTCAGTAACTTCTCCCCTGGCTTCAAATATAAGCTTTCATCATGAGGAAGTTTTCGAGCAAGCCCATTCAAAACCTGATGAAACGCATCTCCCGATTGAGCTGGCTGAGGAAACAACATAGCTTGCTTCATTGAAGGATTTGCCAGCAACCTCTGTTTCCTTAGTATAACATCTGGGGATATCGAAGTCAAGATCGTATCCAAGTTAGGGACATCCTTTTCAGCTACAAAAACACCAATATCCTCCCAAGGGATTGCATCGGCAAAAGGGAGCACAATGTCATCGGCTATGATTACAGGGATGCAGCCGAAGACCACTGCTTCCACTAAACGTGGGCTCCATGGGGCCCACCCCAATGGACACAGACAGAAGATTGCCCGTTGCATGTCTTCGTAGTATGTGGTCGGATGCTCGGTGGAGATGTCAAAGAGAGGGTTGTCCTTGAAGTTTTCCCATACAGACGCCCGAGCACCTCTGTAAAGAATTTAGGAAAATACAAGGGAAACGTTCAGATGAAATATAATAAGATGAGCTCTGCTACAGGGACCCAAAATATGGAACTATTGGAGGGGACACGTGAGATGTCCCCCTCCTATTGCATAATGAGCTGGTCTATTGCATAATGAGCTGGTCTATTGCATAATGAGCTGGCATGACCAGCTCATTATGCAATAGAGAGGGGACATCTCACCTGTCCCCTCCCTTGGTCCCATATTTTGGGTCCTTAAGGCATTTTTCTAATAAGATTGTAGATGTATTCTTTTATTAACTACTGCATGTCTGATCTTTTTTTCTTTTTTTTCTTTTTTAATAGTAAGAACAGGTGCATATCCAGAGAGATACATATGTAGACTAATAACCCTGGAAACAAATTCCATATGATCGTTTAAGTGATTCCAACATCTAAATTCTCTAACTACTGCAATAAGGTAGTTTGCTCATTGAAATTATTTCAATCAATATATGTGCACAAATTATGTTAGAAGAACTAATATACAACAAAAGCATTTATTGGGTGAATTAATGATCTCACTGAAAATGTTTGGTCAATATAACAAACTTCAGTTACTACAAGCAATGTTAACAAAATAAGGATTTTGATAACAAGTCAAGAGGGCATAAAATTTTGAAAGTAAAATATCAATGTAAATTCACATTTAGAATGTTCATAGGATCTAAAAGCAAATCACACATCTAGAGGGGTGTAAAGTTTGCGTTCACGGGATTTCGGTTATCTTATGCAGAAAATTGTTGACTTCCAAAGGCTAAATTTTCATGGTTAGTATATTTTAAAAGGTTTTCAAAGCTTCCTATTGTACAAAAAGATTCAGACTGCATATCATGTAATCTCTAATAGAAGTTCACCAGGCCAAAGTGACTAAATAATTTCTTCGAGAATAATACAAGTCAGTTCCAAGAAGATTTTAAAAGTTATACCTTGCATAATAACCGCCCTCAGGATCATTTCCAACATCATAAAACAAACCCCTGAAGTATACAAAAATGGATCGAGGCGTGTCAGGTGGAATCAAGTGGGCCTGCATCTTCTGTGGAGGAGCATATGGAGGAATAGTTATGGAACCATCCTTCAAGCAAACATGATTTCTTTGCCCAAATGTTTGAACCAGCGTAGCACGTGAAAGCAAGTGAAGAATCCCCCGTTCAATTGCTTTTTCTTCCTGTAAAATGTATAAATATTCAGTATTAATCAAGTAAATTTTGGTTTAATTGTAAAGAAACGTCAACAAAAGGAAGATCAATGGTTCAAACACATTAAAATTCCGTTTTACATAAAAAAATTTAATACCAACTGAAAAGAGTTGCACAAGTATGATATAAACTGAAGAACTAGATTAAAAAATAACATTAGACAATATCAAAATCTTAACAGTTGATAAAGATAATAGAAAATGATGAGCTTATAAGTTGCCGAGTGTTCATCACTCTTCGGCCTGCCTCTTTTCTGTGTCTTGCATATGCCACACTTAGTCTTGTTGGAATCTATAACGTTGTATGTAAACTTTTTGAGTGTATCTGTTTCATCAATATTTATACTCGTTTCTATCTATATTCAATCTCTTCCACCATTTCTATAAGTAATTAAAGTTTGTTTTAGGATGGAGTTAGCTCAAGTGTAAAAAATTGGTGCTTCATAATAATTAAATCCCCAATTTCAGCATGAAGCACCATACAACTGACATCTAAATAAATTAAATACTTAGAAGCAAACAAGATGGTACACAGATATCACAGCTGCAAATAAACTGGTGGACAATGAAGGAAACTTGCTTCCTTACCTGATAATGGAAGCATGCCCCAAAATCATGAGGAACAACAAAAAAGTGGTCAGCCCCTTCAGTTCTATTCCAATAAGGCCAATTAGAGGAGATCAATTGTATGGCACTTCTCATCATTCTTGGTGATTTGAAAGGTAAAGGGAGTCCATTTGGAGTTAGGTCACAAGTAGTGTAGACTGGTGTGTAGAACCAATCAGCCTCTTCAGGGTTGAGGGTCCGTACAGGGCTTGATAACAAGAAACGGTGCATGAAAATCTCAGCAGCAAACATATGGTTGAGGCATCTTTGGTCCTTCTGAAGAATCTTCTTGTTGTATTTGCTAGGCAACTCATAAACAAATACTTTCAACCTTCCAACTGGATCATCTTCAAGAACATCACCAGCACTCCCTAGGATTTTGAAGATTCAGACAGTTAGACCATAAGTACATTCAACATGTGAAGTTATAAGAGTGCAAATAAAAAACAAATGAAATTGAAGGGTAAGTGTAGGTGATGGAAACATCAAGAAAAATTTTCAAATAATAATTAATGAGAGTTCCTACATGTAGAAAATTTGTAAGGTTAGGCTGCTAATATAGTATGAAGTATCCATACTTATTCTATCTTTAACGTCCATGAAATAATTGTTCAAATCAGGAAAACATTCAACAAATTAGACCATAAACTAACAGAAAATTCCACCAAGTATAAACTTTAAGCAAATATATATTTATAAATTTCTATTGCAACTAAAGAAGATGTGATAACACTAGACTTCGACAAAGAGAAGGAAACCTAGAGGAATCCATGTCCTGCAAGCACAAATTCCAAAAAGAAAAAGAGCTATCAGAGTATAAACAGATAACGTCAAGCTGCCCATACTCCGAAGGAGCAAAGCAACAGCACAAGAGTCTATTGCTCAAACCCACCAAGGTCAGTTTCATATTGATCTGCAAAACAAAAGTGGAATCTACCCATCTGCTTGACTAACACAAGATGTGGTGAAGAAAATACATGTTTGGTTCAAAGTAGCCCAAGATACACCACAAGGAATGTTGTCATAAACTTGTGTAGTATATAGTCTTTAACAAGCAAAGTTATTCAAACTTTAAAAGTTACCCTTATCAGATTGCAAGGATCAGTATTTCCGGATGAAGAAACATGCTAATTCAAAGACGACACAAACCACAGAAGAGCATCATTTATTATGTGAAAAGGACCACTAAGTACCTAAAACAATGGAAGTACAATAACGATCATTTCATCAAAATAAAGGTAGATACTAATGTCCAATTCTCATGAAGACACCTTTCATATTTGAGTTTAAAGTAAACTAATATTTTGGATTCCTTATCTGTAATATAGATGACAAACTTGGCTCCTATAAACTTTCTCTCAAGCGGTTCTTCTTATCTAATAGGGTTGGACCAAGACCATTAGCACTTATTTTCCAGAGATATTGAACAAATACTTGACTTATAAGAAGGATGTGGCACGCTTGTGGATGCATTATAATGCAATTTTTATGTTCCACTCTACAATCACCAAACTGATTTCATTGTATAACTGTGAAGAAATATCTGACATCTATCAAAATGTTGGTAATGTCTATTCAACCACAAATGAGAAAATCATTAACCTAAAATTGAAAATGGGTCTCCCATCCCTCACCAATTGTAAGAAATAAGATAGTGTTAAACCTTGATCTAGAATATCCTCATTTTTAATATGCTACCCTCGAAGTACATTACATTTTTTCCTACCACCCACAGCCCTCAGCGTAAAGTATCAGTTGTCCAACCACTTGCTTGCATTGATCGCATGAAAAGCTAGTGGACAATACATACATATCACATCAACACAAGCATATGACGATATTTCCAAAGTAAATTTTCGAACTTCACGTGGTCATGAACGGATCTCCATCTCCCTGACATGACATTAGATGGTAAGCCCAAAGGGCAAAGAGAATATTCGGTTTAACTGAAAATAGCATATATACAGCATGATTAGACTTCATAGCTCATAGGAAAATTACATCCTTTCGTAGATGTGAACTTTTTATTATTATAAAAAGTAGTAAGACCTACCGAAAGGATTTTGATCCAAATTGTTCATTCCTACAGCTATCAAGTGAAGGATTTTGATCCAAATTGTTCATTCCTACAGCTATCAAGTGATAAGTGGAGCTCAGTTAGTAGAAATGTATTCCATAATTATGCCCACTTAAGCCATTTAATGAAGATGAGAAGTGCCATAACAACTGATTTTTCAAAAAAGACCACTTAAAAACTAGCATAATGATCAAGAAATTCAGATTATGTAGGAATAGAAAAATATCTTAACAGAAGCATTGCATAGTTCAAAATATATTACAAAGGTAAAATAATAATACATATGGGCAAAAGACAAACAGTTAATTGGATAGTAATGTGATGAGGAAAGTGGGCAAACTAGCGACTCGAATCATGAGCTTACTAAACATAGTCCGCAGCCTGACACCGGCAATGAGAGATCACTCAGCCAATTAGAAAAACATGCATGGATACCGCCTTGAAATGTAATAATATATGAGCAAAATTGCATACCATCGCATAATCTCTATTTTTTAAGTACTTAGAGACCTTGTTTACCAATAATGTACTAGCCGGAATAAGAAATCTCATCAGCACACAAAATCAAATTAACTGTCCATCAATTTCAAAAACCATGAAACTTTAAAGCTATGGTCACCAAACCGATTAGCAAATTGTTTCCTTCACACAATCAAGCAGCCAATCATTAAGCAACACAGAAGTAAAAGCTGTCTACGGGCCCAAAAGGCTTTCTTTATCACTAGCTTTAAAAGATGTCTTCTTTCTGGTGATGGTGGGTGGTTGGGTAAGCGGGTAGGTGGGTGAGCGGGTAGATGGGCACCAATTCTCAATCACAGGTTGCCCATTCTGGCTCAAGCAAAAAAACAGTAACAATTCAAATCTAGAACTCAATTAACAAATTCAAGCAAAAATTACTAAAACCCACCTGAGATTCTCTCAGTCCGATGCCTCCTCTCGATCTCCTGGGCCTCAATCTCTGCAATAAGAGCAGAAAAGAGCAAAATAGAAAAAACCCATATCCCAAGTCTCATCCTTTTCTCCCCTCAGAGCCCAGAAATGCCTCAAATTGAATGGATTGGAGAAGGAATCTTAGAGAAATAGGAAGTGGGTAGTGGAGAGAAATGCGAAATTTTGGGGGTATAAAAGAGATTAGAAATTGGTGGAAGGTCGAGAGAAGTGG
>NC_033802.1:66281660-66324179 GCF_001876935.1 Asparagus officinalis
GTTGGTTCCAAGGGAAATTGCTTGAAGAAATGGAGAAGAGGGCTGGGTTTAATTTTTAATAAAAAAACAAACTTTAATTGGGAAAATTGAAGGAGAATTAAGGTTGGGTTTGCCCTTTTTTTTTTTTGTTTGATGGGAAGTCAACCTCGCCAGCTAAAGGAGGAGACTGCAGAGGTGTGAGGTCTTTTTCGCGTAAACCACCCTATTAATCTTTCATTTGTCAATATGTTAGAGTTCCGACAGGATCTCTGTTTGCTGTAAATCTGTAATAATAAAACGAACTATTTACAAAATAATCTTATTCAATACCATGATTTAAAAGTCATCATTTTTCTTTCTTTTAACTTCATATGACTCCAGAAGATCAGCACTACTACATTAACATCTTAATGGGGTTATAAAAAAAAAGATTGACGTTTCCCATCACGATGCAAGTATAAATGGCGAATTGGTAATTTTACACATGAAAGATTTTTTTTTTTTTTTTGCCCCCATTCTTTTGTTTCTTCTCTTACAAGGTGAGTTGAATGTACATCGCATGTAGTCGAATATCTTGATTTATTGTTTCTCGTGAATATATTTACTCACGAAGAAATTTTTGATTTAAACTCACTCTAAATTTTTATTTTAATAACCGACCGATTTTATTTTTATTTACAGGGATCGATCCACTTCTCGGTCACGTCAGCAACGTGACCGCGAAGCGGGTCGATTTTTTTTAATCTCGTCGCTAAATAGTCGGGGTTGCCAACCCCGATTATTTTTACAGTAGCAAAATTAGTCGGGGTTGGCAATCCCGACTATTTAACGACGAGATTAAAAAAATAGACCCCGGCCACGTTGCTGACGTGACCGAGAAGTGGGTCGATCCATAAAAATAAAAAGGGAGTCGGTTGTTTTTTTTTAAAAAAAGTTGGATTGGGTTTAAAACAAAATTTTCTTCATTTACTCACTACAACTTAAGTCACAAAATAGTTTATGGTTGACATAAAATAAATTGAAACATTGATAAAAACATTAGCCTTGCTGCTTCTCCCTTATGGAAAACGACAATAATACTGTGGTAGTTGAAAATTATCACCGACTTCGGGAGACGATTCCTTGGATCACACTCAGAACAATCATGCCAAATAGATGGAGACATTGCACTATAGTTATGCCTCCTTAAATGTCTGAAATTGGACAATAATTACAATAGTGAAACACAACAAATTCTATTTCCATGAAAATTTGTGGCAACAAACTGGGATTTATAGTATCTTCATCAAATTGATCCCTCCAGGATAATCCCCAATCTAGAAAACAAATAGTCCCTCATCAATTGCATTTTATTTCTCATTCTCTCTATCATTTATCGATGAGGAATAACTGCTTATAAAACGAATATAAGAAAAAAATTCAGGAAAAAACTTCACCTCAATAAACAAATAAACAAAAAAAGAAAAGGAAAAATTGAAGAATATTTTCTGCAATGAACATCCTGATGTATAGCTTCAGTGAATTAGATTCATAATCCAGATAAAGAACATTTCATCAAGTGATTAGCTTAATTATCTCATCTATTCTTCTATACAAATGGGAGGATCAGAGAATTCCTGTTCATGCTACAGTAAATTGAACAGTAATTCTCTCTCCTCCCATTTGCATTCTGAACCCGAGCCCACCTCCAGCTTCTCTCAGATAACCGATTCAAATTTCAAACTTCCCCTTCTCTCGGAATCCCCACACCTCACTCTCTCTCCCCTCTCTCCAGAAGCAACCCCTTCTCTAGGAATCCCCTCACATCCCTCTCTCCTCTCTCTCTCCAGAAGCAACCAGAAGCAAGAAGAGGGGGGAATGGAGAAAAATCAAAGCAAGAAAAACCCCTTTCTCAGGCTTCTCACCATGGACAGCCTCTACCGCCTCCACGGCTGGAACGTCCGAGAGACCTCGAGGAGGGTATTCGACGCCGTCCTCTTCAGCAACGAGCTCGACATTCTCGCCATCCCTCCCTCCCTCTCTCTCAGTTCGCGGATCCCGAATCAAAACCCAAAAAAAAAATAATGGCGAGCAAGCTCCAGCGTCTCCTCTCCTCTCTCCTCGAGTCTCCTATGCCAAAATTAGGGTTTCATAACGATCACCAATCTCCCGTGATGTTCGCATCTAAGAGGAACCTAAGCTCATCAACGCCGCAGCAACCTTCAGAGAAATCGAAGGTCGATTCTCCTCTCTCGCCTCCTCTATCGAACGATGGAGGAGTCGGTCTCGATGAAGATAGGACGAAGGAAGGAGAAGACGGAGGAGAGGACGACAGTGGCATTTTCATAAATAGAGCAACATGGGGCCGCGGCCAACTCGATTTGGGGATTGGGTGCGCAATGCACAGTGTCCTGATTTCTAACTGAAGAACCACGAAGGTGATCTTTTCTTATTTTTGATATTTGTTTTAGAAGAAACGTGAATTGAGGTGTTATGTAAATAAATTGTTGTTTTTAATATATCACAGGGCTCGCAGTCTCAATCGTTCTTTACATCGGCGCTCTCGAGCATGGAGAAAGTTTACTTGAGTAGAAATTTTTTTTAATGCTTGATTCCATTACTGCTATACTATGTTTTTATTTTTCTAATTTTGAAGGTAGATGGTCATGGGATTGATTCAATTGCGACATTCTTCTTGGATTTTGGTTATACTCAACGAGATGAACTGAGGTTTCCAAGAAAAAAGTTGAGAGCTTTGTGTGTACAGTAACAAATGTAGCTTGCATTTGCCTAGGATTTTTATATCGGAGCTTCTTGTGGATGAGTTGAGCTCTCAAAGTCAGGTACTTGCTCTCAACAAGGGCAGATTGTTTGCAATTTCAGTTTCTAATTTCCTATTTTTCTGTTCAATAATGGCAATTACTTATGCATGTAGGAAATAATTAGAAAATATGTTAAGATTTATGGAAATGGAAATAAATATGCGGCCCTAGCAAGCACTTTGGGACATAGCTTGGGAGAAACCAATATTTCTTCTTTGCTTCAGGCTCAAATTGATTGATTAAAAATTTCCAGATGAGAATGGAAGAATCAGTCATGTATCAACTTCTTTTACGGTTAAAGTAGCAAATATTGCCTTTTTTTAAGTTTTGGTGTAAGCTTTAGAGAAATGTTAGTCAAATAGTTTCATTGTAGACTATGTTAACACTCTTCAACTAAATTTGTTAATTATTACACATTTTTAAAAGTCGTTTTTATATATTATTTCAATAGCCTTTATTTTTTTCCAATACATTATTGGATCATTTCAAATGCTCATTTTTATGTATGCTCAATTGTTGAGGGGAAATAAACCTAATGTTAAATGTTTCTTGCCAAGTGGATCTTACATGTTGATGTTATCCAATCACAATTCATTATATTTTATTTACTAATTGGTTGTTACAGTTTGTTACTAAGTAGCTATGTGAGTTAGTGATTGAGAGATAATTGTTGGAATTGTATTTAAGTCTTCTTCTGAAATCTCTGATAATATTAGTAGCGCTTCGATTTGCAATTCATTATAATTTATTTACAAATTGGTTCTTACCGATTTTTTGTGGTTTATTCCTTACTCACTTGCTTCGATTTGCAGTTAAGGAGATCAATTTGAGAATCTTTATGGAGATTTATCTTTCTCTTAGTTTTTAGTCTAGAACGACTCAATGCTCACCTTTAAATCTCGAGGTATTTATTTTTAGGGATTTAGGGGTTCAATCAACAAATTTTGATTTTTATACTTTACTCAGCAAAATTTTATTGCTTATTTAGGTAGTATGTTCTTTTAGGAACAAGGGAAAACCACATTATAACTTTAATTTGATCCTTTTAGTGTTGAAAAACTGTAACTAACTTGAGAGCTTGATTGGAATGAATTGATATTTTTTTGTGATTGGAATTATTCGCTATTTGTACGAATTATCTTTTTTTTGCCGTTTTCTAATTTCAGGTTTTAAAGATTTTAATCATTTTAATTGATCGACTTATGTTGTGTGTTTAGTTATCCTCTTTGCTTCAGGCTCAAACTGATTGATTAAAAATTTTCAGATGAGAATGGAAGAACCAGTCAGGTATCAACTTTTTTTACGGTTAAAGTAGCAAGTATTGCCTTTTTTAAAGTTTTGGTGTAAGCTTTAGAGAAATGTTAGTCAAATTAGTTTCATTGTAGACTATGTTAACACTCTTGAACTAAATTTGTTAATTATTATTCATGCTACAAAAGTCATTATATTTGTATTTAAGTCTTCTTCTGAAATCTGTAATAATATTAGTAGTGTTTCTAGCTTTTTAGGAACTATGAAATGCTACTTCTCACGTAAATGCTGCCACCGCAACTCAAAATTTGTGTTATAAATTAGTATAATTGTGAAGAATGTAATGTGAATTATATTTTTCCATTCTTTCTCTTCTTTACTATATAAGAATTGTATAACTATTCTCTATAAGAATTATCAAAGTATGTCTTTTATAGTAATCAGTCTTTTAATTTGATATTTGTTGATTGACCTTCACAAATTGCTCATAATTCTCTATCCCAAGATTTCCTCTTTGAAAAGAAGAAAACTGCAGGTACTTTCTCTGATTTTATTTTGTGTGGGTTTTTTGCAAATTCAGGCGGAGTTACTGCCAGTTATTTTGAGTGGGTTTACGTAAACTATTACTTGACTAGCATCATCTCTGTGTATTATAATGAAGGCTTAAAGCAACTTCCTCAAAGCAATCTGATGTTTCACTTTCACATTCACTAGAATTTTGTTTCCTAGAATTTTACTTTATGGAGTTTATATTTGCTGATCACTTATCCCTGTTCTACATTGAATATCAAATTGATGTCCTTCTCTCCTGCACTTCCATCACTAGCTTTTTTTTTTAAATTTTCCTCCTTTGCTAGACCTGAGATTTTGACAACACTGCAGTGTTTTAATATAAATTTCCATGAAAGTTGTAATCAAATGCTTGTGCTGATGAGAAACATAACTGAAAAACTATTGTGCTTTAAACTAATAATACAGATTTCAAACAATTCTATGGTGATTGGTGATGAATTTGAGCATAGTGATTGAAATATAAATCATGGTGATGAATTTGAGCTAAATTCTAATTTTTTGCGCCTTAGATTGTTATTTTTGGATTATTTAGTTACTTCTTTTAGCATACTGAAGATGCTAATTTCTATTTATAATGATTAAATTTGATTTAGCTAATCTTAATAGTGCCTAATTCTGATCATATACCTAAACCTTATGTTTAAACTTGATTTAGGTAATATTTTTTGCTGAACAAAATGTGATTTAGGTAATATGTTTAAACTTGCAGCAAGATGAGCAAGTAGATTCATCATCTTCTGATTCTTCTTATACTCATCCTGAACAAAATGTGAGCTTTTTATATATACTTTTTGAAAATTTTGTTTTTTATTTATTTTGAAAATATTCACAATCTCAAGGATATCCCAGTTGTGATCGTGTCATCTGAGAATGTGCCTTCAAGTATCAACAGGTGAACACAAATAAAAAAATTCCTTAAAAATTCATTAAAATTGCTGGATTATAATTCCTTAAATTTAGTGATCATAACCCTTTGTTGAACAGTATTGATTGATTATGAGGATTTTATGTCCTGATTGATGATATTTAGTGATGGAAATTGCAGGTGGATTCAGATCAAAGTCTTCTTTGATGATGTATTGATTTTGTCATATCTGTTCTGTTTACTTCAGATCAAAGTCCTCTTTTTCTTCCATAGGCTTCTGACTCCAAAGACCTCGAAGACAAAGACGACAATGTATCTCAGTCAGATTTTTAAGATCAGTTTGTCACAAGCTATTAAAAACAAATGGTTGGAGATCGGGAAACAATTGGTCTCGAGAAAGGTATGATTTTTGATTAAATTTTGTAGTATAATTTTGAGGGGAGGTATGATTTGGTTAATGATTTTTTTTCAGAAAATAGTAGGCAGTCAGATTTTTAAGATCAGTTTGTCACAAGCTATTAAAAACAAATGGCTGGAGATCGGGAAACAATTGGTCTCGAGAAAGGTATGATTTTTGATTAAATTTTGTAGTATAATTTTGAGGGGAGGTATGATTTGGTTAATGATGGCTAGGGATGGTATAACCATGAAGATAAAAACAAAAGTTTCTAAATTTCGTCAATGACAATTACTGATCATTTTTTAGAAATTTTGGGGAGCTTTTATTGAGGAGAAAATAAAGATTTCTTCTGCCGTAGTTGGCGAGAGAATGAACTATTAATATGTGCTCAGATCTGAATATTTCCTCTAAAGTAATAAACTATTGATATGTGCTCAGATCTGAAGATTTCCTCTGTCAAAATTTTGTTCATTTTCTACTTATTTCTGTTTAACATTAATAACAAATCTTTGAAAAGACACATTAATAAAGAGATTATTATACTTAGTTGATGATTTATGGTAGTCAATTTTAATATTTGAAAATATTTTTTTGGACAGGTCAGTTTCATATTTTATAATTTTTCTGTTAGAATCAGTGATAATGAACTTCTATGTTTTCAGGTGACGGAGAAGGTCGTTAAGAACATCTCGTAGTAGGAAATTTCCACGCCTACATAATCCAAGATCCCATTTAAGCCTGTAATTGTTCTATTTCAGGTTTTGCTCTTATTTCTCTTCTTTTTACTGGCTTTGTTTCTTTTTCCCCCCTAAGGATAAATATACGATATTATAATGTTTGTCTTTGAGACACGATATAGTTAAGAGGATAGTTTGCATTATTTTGTATGATGAACTAAAATATGCATCAAGAGATAACTCCTTCGTAAAAATTCATGATTGGTTGTCACTCAAGTGACTGATTCATGAATATATGTTATATTGAATGTAGAGTTTTGTTGCTATATTGTTTTATTAGGCCATTATGTGTGAGTTGTTGGAATAGTATTGTTATATTTGCACCATACAATATTATTAGGCATCAATTTTCCAATTGCAACTCATTTGAAGGTCTTCATAGTTGCTAGCTATAAGAATAATTTTGTATAAAAATAAAATTGAGATTAAACAACATTAACGAATTGTAGAAAAGAGGCGAGGGCCGTGCTTGGCACGGGGTACACACTAGTACTTCTTATATACGAAGGGGATGCTTCTTGCAAATCTTTCTCCTGTAATAGGTTTCCTTCGTCTTTGACACGTACATTTGAAAGTTGCAACTTAAACTTCTTACGAAGGGGATTAAATTATCTTTTCTACACTAAACATGCCAAAAAATTTGAATCAAATTTTGTGTTACTAAATAAAAGGAATCAATATCTCTTACTAACTTAATTTATCAAATTTAAGTATACAACAAAAATAAAGAGAACAAAATTGATGGAGATTTAAAATAATCATACTCCCTTTAAAAGTACGAGTTTGGGAAAATCTTTCCATGGTCAATATTACCCTTAACTTTTTAAAATATTACATTATTATCCTAATCTATTCTAATTATTCTATCTTCTTTAAATTGGTAACTAAATGATTTATCCTGTTCATAATGAGACTTAACATGTTATTAGATAAAAAAGATAATCACTCTTCTCGAGTGTTTGCGTCAAAAGTTGACTTTGTCATTGAATTCATTATATCTTCAGTCGATTGTAATAAATTAAAAAAAGAGATAGCATTTTTATAAGACTCCTTTTACACAACAAAAGGAAAAATTACAACTCTTGAGAAACAAACGCAGGATCGTTGTTTGGATCGCTGCTTGTGTGGGATCTTTGCTTGTGCCGGGAGCGCTTTGACTCGTGGACCACCAAATCACAGATTCTGATTGAATCGTGAGGGGTTTAATGATTCTTCCTTCGTTTATCGAAGTGAGAATTTAAAACGATATATTATCAAAGTAAGATAGTCGTTCTTCTTTAAATCAAGTCAAAGCTCGAATCTCAAGGGATTGCCGGAAGCTCAAGAACTCTGCTCTGTCTGCTCTGAAGTGCTCTAAATGATCAGCCTCCCTCAAAAATGGCCTTCGGGGGGTATTTATAACCCCTATGAACAGTTGGCGGAAAACAAGCTCGTGATACAGCATTTGCTGTCTCGGCTGCCGAGACAGTGTTTGCTGTCTCGGCCCGCGAGACAGTAAACTCTTCTCGGAAAAAGGAATATTCCTGACAGTTTTCGCTGTAACTGCCTTCCCACGTTTCAAACTCTGTTATTTTGGCAGTTATCAACGTGATTCTCGCCCACGACGTTTCCCACGTTCTTGAATAGTTAGTGGCCACGTGTTGGCGGTTATGCAAAGTAGTTTTGACCCTCTGAGAGCTGTCTCACATGCGAGACAGTAAATTTTGTCTCGCACGGCGAGACAGTAAAGATTGTCTCGCACGGGCGGGACAGTAAAAGTCTGTCTCGCCCGCGAGACAGTAAAGACTGTCTCGCACGGCGAGACAGTCAAGTCTGTCTCGCATGCGAGACAGTAAAGACTGTCTCGCGTGCAAGACAGTCTATACTTGTGTTCTTTTTTTGACATTTTAGATGACTTTCTTTTGAGCTGTGTTTGGATATCTCTTAGCATTTTTTGACGCCTACATCGAGATCACCGCAATGGGGTAATCTCAAGGCAAAGAACGGGACTGCAGATCTGACGAACTTCTCTTCTTTATGCTGAAGAATTCGCCGAAGTCTCCTCCTCCTCTCTGAAATTCATGGCTCTTCAGTCCTCAATTCAGCAGGGCTTTGCCGACGCTCGAGAATTCCAGATCTAAAAAAATAAAGTCACTGGGGCTGTATTTATAGGCTTAGGGACCTCTATTTTCGGATAAGAACGATCGATTCAATCTTATCTTCAGTTGTAACCACTTAACCACGTTCATGGATGATATTTTATCAGTTAGAGCAAATCCAGGAGGTTAACGGTCGAAAGACAGCTTAAATCTGCCAAAATCTGATTTTCGGGTCTGCGGACACCCGTGGGTGTCTCGGCCAACCTTGGGCCGAGACACCTCTTGGTGTCTCGCCAAGGCTTGGCGCATTATTCCGGGCGTCGTGTCCGTTTTCGTCGTAACTTCATCGTCCGATCTCGGAATTACGCGATTCAAGATGCGTTGGAAAGATAACGACGAGATCTACAAGATACCATGGTTAAATCACTTGTGAAGTAGACGGGACTCTGAGGGACACTTTGTCTTTTGTAAGCAACGTGCAGCTCCCGGTCCATTCGTGTTTCTGTTATTCCGAAATTTCGTTGCTTCGCATGGTCCGTCGACTCACTTCATGCATTTGTCGTTGTTAAATGAGCTTCTGTGACTCGAATAGCAACATTCATCATCTTCTCTCTGCCTCGAGTCGCGTGCAGGGACTTATGGGTAATTTTTAACGCCTACAAATACCCCCTCCAAAGTGTTTCCGTCTCGTTTCTTTTATAGATGAACCTGAAATACTTTGGATATGATCAGTCCAACCTTCAGTCGATGTAAAGGACCTGTAGTTAGCTTCGATTCTTAACTCCTTCGATTTTCAGTCTGTTCGATATTTTATGAATAACCGAGACTGCTCCGGCGCTGCGTTTATCGTCTGGCCATCGTCGAAGTCTCAAATCGAAACTGATGAGTTGATTTTGGCTAGTATCGTCAAGTTGACTTTGAACTGACCCTCTCCATCACAATATATTGACTTGCGTTGACTTTCATCGCAACGCGTTGAATAGCATTGACCTAGAGTTACGCGTTGACTGGCGTTGACCTAGGGTTTCGGATCGCCTGACGTTGACTTTTCATTACAACGCGTTGACTGGCGTTGATCTAGGTTTAAGCGTTGACTAGCGTTAGCCTAGGGTTTCGGATCGCCGGCGTTGACTTTTCATCACAACGTGTTGACTGGCGTTGACCTAGGGTTATGCGTTGACCGGCATTGACCTTAGGGTTTCGAATCGTCTGGCGTTGACTTTTCATCGTAACGCGTTGACTGACGTTGACCTAGGGTTACGTGTTGACCGGTGTTGACCTTAGGGTTTTGGATCGCCCGGTGTTGACTTTTCATTACAACACGTTGACTGGCGTTGACCTAGGGTTACGTGTTGACCGACGTTGACATTAGGATTTTGGATCACCCGGTGTTGACCCAGTTTATACTCGTACGTTTGCTGGAGTATATACAGTTTAAGCTCTTAAGGTATTAGAGCATGGCGGTCCTAAATTTCAGGCTATAGGACTAACTGTTAAAGTTATTTCGTCTGCAGATATGGATCTTATCCCGAAATTATTGGATGCTCCAGTCACGAGACCAACTAATGGGGCTGGTACGTCAATAACTCTTACATATATTGGATTTTTAGCAAACCCTCAGCTATCAACAGGTTTGATGAGCCTTTACCGACTACCGTTTGAGTCGGGCTAGCATGCGAATTGTTTAAGTCCGTTATGCACGTAACGTTATGCTAAGAGAGTTAACTCTCTTAGTGCTATGATATTGAATACATAGACTTTGTCTTTCTCACATGAAAAGACTAAACGGCGACTGTAGGCTGTCTAAAAATCACAATAGATAGCTGATCCCCATCAAACACCGATGATGGAAGTTACAATCTGACGACTTTCAGAAGGCTACAATTTGAAGACTTTCACGTGGATCGATGAAGGTTACAATCTGACGACCTTCACAACAACTGATAAAAGCTCTAATCAACAGCCTTCACAATCAACATCGAGAGTTATAATCTGACGACTCTCACATATCAAAGAGCTAAAGCAAAGATTACAAAACGACGATCTTTGCAACGCTCTGACAGAAAGAGACTACAAATCGACGGTCTCTTCAAATCAAGACGTGAAGGTCCTCCCCGCGTACCAGCATCAAGATGCGCCACGTTCATAGCCATGAACGCAGCTCAAACGCAGCTCCAATCGCTGCCCAATGTAGCTCAAACGCAGCTCAAACGCAGCTTTAATCGCTGTCCAACGCAGCTCTATACCGCTGCCCAACACAGCTCTATACCGCTGCCCAACGCAGCTCCAATCGCTACCCAACGCAGCTCTATACCGCTGCCCAACGCAGCTCCAATCGCTGCCCAACGCGGCTCTATACCGCTGCCAGACGCAGCTTTAATCACCGCCAGACACAGTTCCATAACACTGCGAAACACACCTTCAAACATCGAAGAACGCAGCTCCATATCACTGCAGAACGCACTTCCAGATGATGCGTTCAAGCGCAGAATCTATGCCAGAACGCATGTCAAAGTTCTGACCTGTTCAAACACGAGCTGTACGGTTTCAAAACCGTTTCCCACGATCTAAGGGGATCACAACTCCACTCAGGAGTGATTTAAGGGGTGGTTACATCCCATTAGCCCCACTTAGGAGCGAATTAAGGAGGTGGTTACACCCCTTAATCCCCTATAAATAACTGAAAATCAATTCAGTTCGAGGGGTTGGAACTTCTTGGCTGGTCAACAGGATCCTTAGAGCATTTCTGGAGCTTGGGAGATCTGCAACAAGAGCTTCTTCATCCTTGGCTTGAGAACCGATTCTCGGTTCAAATCAACTCTTTTTCAAGAGTTTCCAACTCATTCAGAATTATCAACTCGTCCAGAGTTTCAAACTTGCCACGCAAGTTCTCCACAACGTCAAATCGTGAGAAGAAGACCACGTTCCAGTGCAAGACAGCGGATCGTCAACGAGAAGCAAACTGGACGCGAGCATTCGAGGGAGGCATCTCATCGCCACCGTGAAGAACCCAGAATTAAACAAAGGGGAGAATCTAGATCATTCTCTTCTCTTTTGTAATCAGGAAATTCAATTGTAATCGAGAGTTGAGAGATTTGTAAACATTCTTTTTCTAAGCAGTTAGAGAGAATAAAATCAAATACATTTCTTTCATTCATTTTTCTTATTGCAAATTTTCCACCAAACAAAAGATGGCGACTCCACTGGGGACTAGTTTCTCTGATGAAGAAGTGGTGGCGCAATCCGATGTTCATCTCACTGGAACAACCGTCGAAAATCTTGTGGTAGAGTTTGATCAAGCCAAGTTTGAGGAGGCCCTCTCCTCCGGATCCCTTAGCCCCAAGGCTATGCGCAAGATCCACAAAGTCTCCAAAGAGACTAAAGCTCTAACTGCTCCAATTGCAGCCGAACCGCCTAAGGAAGACTGCTCGGACAGCCCCTCCAAACCCGTGCCAAGACGATGGGTATCGGGTCGAAAGATGCCCATGGAGGCGACAAAGGCCTTGAAGCAGGCTAAGAAGAACGTCGCTCGACGGAGGAGGAGATCCTTACGACGAGCACATCTCCGAGAATGTCGATCCTCAAGTCAACACGAGCTTCGTGTTTGTGAGCCTAAACGCAACCATGTGCTCTGCGTTTCTGCTTCAGAATGCAAGCCTCACATCCATTAGCCCAAGCATAGGCTCTTTGTGGATCTTGCGCATAGCCTTGGGGCTAAGGGATCCGGAGGAGAGGGCCTCCTCAAACTTGGCTTGATCAAACTCTACCACAAGAGTTTCGACGGTTGTTCCAGTGAGATGAACATCGGATTGCGCCACCACTTCTTTATCAGAGAAGCTAGTCCCCAGCGGAGTCGCCATCTTTTGTTTGGTGGAAAATTTACAATAAAAAAAATGAATGAAAGAAATGTATTTGATTTTATTCTCTCTAACTGCTTAGAAAAAGAATGTTTACAAATCTCTCAACTCTCGATTACAATTGAATTTCCTGATTACAAAAGAGAAGAGAATGATCTGGATTCTCCCCTTTGTTTAATTCTAGGTTCTTCACGGTGGCGATGAGATGCCTCCCTCGAATGCTCGCGTCGAGTTTGCTTCTCGTTGACGATCCGACGTATTGATTCACTGGAACATGGTCTTCTCCTCACGATTTGACGTTGTGGAGAACTCTGAACGAGTTTAAAACTCTATGAAAGAGTTGATTTAACCGAAAGTCGGTTATAAGCCAAGGATGAAGAAGATCTTGTTGCCGATCTCCAAAGCTCCAACCGAAGGATGAAGGATCCTCTTTTCGCTGCCAAGAAGTTCCAACAGACCGAACCCAGCCCTGATCTGATTATCAAAAATCCGATCCTCGAACTGAATTGATTTTCAGTTATTTATAGGGGATTAAGGGGTGTAACCACCTCCTTAATTCGCTCCAAAGTGGGGCTAATGGGATGTAACCGCCCCTTAAATCACTCCTGAGTGGAGTTGTGATTCCCTCAGATCGTGGGAAACGGTTTTGAAACCGTACAGCTCGTGTTTGAACAGGTCAGAACTTTGACATGCGTTCTGGCATAGATTCTGCGCTTGAACACAGCATCTGGAAGTGCGTTCTGCAGTGATATGGAGCTGCGTTCTGCAGCGATATGGAGCTCCGTTCTTCGATGTTTGAAGGTGCGTTTCGCAGTGTTATGGAACTGCGTCTGGCGGCGATTGGAGCTGCGTTGGGCAGCGGTATAGAGCTGCGTTGGGCAGCGATTGGAGCTGCGTTGGGCAGCGGTATAGAGCTGCGTTGGACAGCGATTAGAGCTGCGTTTGAGCTACGTTGGGCAGCGATTGGAGCTGCATTTGAGCTGCGTTCGTGGCTATGAACGTGGCGCATCTTTATGCTGGTACGCAGGGAGGACTTTCACGTCTTGATTTGAAGAGACCGTCGATTTGTAGTCTCTTTCTGTCAGAGCGTTGCAAAGATCGTCGTTTTGTAATCTTTGCTTTAGCTCTTTAATATGTGAGAGTCGTCAGATTGTAACTCTCGATGTTGATTGTGAAGGCTGTTGATTAGAGCTTTTATCAGTTGTTGCGAAGGTCGTCAGATTGTAACCTTCATCGATCCACGTGAAAATCTTCAAATTGTAGCCTTCTGAAAGTCGTCAGATTGTAAGTTTCATCATCGGTGTTTGATGGGGATCAGCTATCTATTGTGATTTTTAGACAGCCTACAGCGACGCATGTTAGGCGTAGACTTTAGGATTTTTAGCAAACCCTCAGCCTTCAACGGGTTTGATGTGCCTTTACCGATTACCGTTTGAATCGGACTAGCATGTGAATTGTTTAAACCCGTTTTCACATGTAATGTTGTGCTAAGAGAGTTAACTCTCTTAGTGCTATAATATTGAATATGTAGACTTCGTCTTTCTTACGGGAATAGACTACCCGGCAACACGTGTTAGGCGCTGATTTATCCCTTTTTAGAATTCGGGATGAAAGTCCCAGACTTAGATTCTGGTGTCTTCTTCAATCGGTGAAAGACTAAACCGACAACATGTGCTAGGTGCTGACTTATCCCTACTTAGGATTCGGGATAAAATTCCCCGTACATGTGAAGCACGGATTATGGTGTTATTAATAACAATCTGTCACAATATCGAATATGTGGGCTTTTGTCCTTTTTACTGTTAAAGAGTAACCGGCAACGCGTGTTAGACGCTGACTTATCCCTACTTAGGCTTTGGGATAAAATTTCCCAGATTTGAATTCTGATGTCTTTTTTAATTGGTGAAAGACTAAACCGACAATGCGTGTTAGGCGTTGATTTATCCCTACTTAGGATTTGGGATAAAATTCCTCATACGTGTGAGGCACGGATTATGGTGTTATTAATAACAACCTGCCACAATATCGAATATGTGGGTTTTTGTCCTTTTTACGGTTAAAGACTAACCGGCAATACGTGTTAGACGTTGATTTATCCCTTCTTAGGATTCGGGATAAAATTCTCAGCGCGTGTGAAGCACGGATTTTAGAGTTAAAGGATGGTGTCTTCTCTTGGGGAAAAGACTAACCCAAAATAGGAGAGGAAGAATTTTATATTTTATCTCCTAAAATCGAAGAGGAAGAATTTTATATTCTATCTCCAGTTGTAAAGGGGACTCGAAGTGGGATCTCCAACTCGAGAATCTGAAGAGTAAAACTAAGAGTGGGATCTTCACTCCTGTTTTCAGGAAAAGCTGCCTTTATCATTGATTTCATTAAACTTCAGTCGTTACAATGAATTCAAATAACAAAGAAATAAAAAATTACAACTTTCTTGAAAATAAACGCAAGATCCTGTTTTGCGGTCTCTTGCTTGCGTGGGTCTTTGGCCTGTGACGGGGACGTTGATATCCGTGGACCACCTGGCACTCAGATCTGTTCCGAAAAATCGGACAGAGCTTCGTCGATCCGCGTGAGATCTAGAAGCCTGAAGCGTCTATCTCGGCTAAAACGAGATATCAGCTCTTCTTAGTGATTACCGGCGAAGGGTAATACTAAGGAAAAGGGGGAACGGGTGATGAAGGCTCTGATGTAGACCTCTCCTCTCCTTGTCGAAGCGCACGACCACTCTTCACTGCAGCAGGGCTTCGCCAAGGCTCTCCAAAAATCCTCCCGCCAAAACAAAGGCCCAAGGGGGCTATTTATAGGTGTATGGAGGGGTCTAGGGGGCCTAGACACCCCCTGGTGTCTCGGCCATGGCCGAGACACCCTAGGGTGTCTCAGCTTGGCCGAGACACCCCTGGGGTGTCTAGGCTTTTCCTAGACACCCCCGGGGTGTTTCGACTTCCCGGGACTCCGTTTTGAGGTGTATGATTGTTTTCCCTGTAAATTCTTCGTCCGAACTCGGATTTGAGTGATTCCAAGTGCGTTGGATGCTTGACGAAGAGTTCGATCCGCTCTGGTGGTTGGACCCTCTGTAGAGTGATCGAGGCATGAAGGGCGTTGTCCCTTTTGTGAACACCGTCGGGTTCCCGATTGGTCCGGGTCTTCGTTGTTCCGAAATCCTATCTGCTCACGTAGCTCGTCGATTCACTTCAGTCGTTTGTCGACGTCAATTGGACTCCTGTGGATCGGATAGTGATGTTCATCGTCGCTCTTTAACACTGAACCGTTCGTGGAGACCTATAGGCAATTTTCAATGCCTACAGATACCCCCTCCAAAGTGTTCCGGACTCGTTTCTTTTATAGAAGAGGCTGGGATACTTTTGGTGTGATTGGTCTGGCCTTCAGTCGGCGTAAGGACCTGTGGTTAGCTTCAACTCTTGGCTCATTCGATTTTTGGTCTATTCGATGCTTTGACGAATAGCCGAAGTTCTTCCGGCGCTGCGTTTATCGCTTGGCCGTCGTCGGAGTCTCGAGTCTGCAGCTGATGAATTGAGTTTGGCTCGTGTCATTGAGTTGACTTTGAACTACCTCCGCCACATTATGCTGGCTTAGGGTTTCGGATCCCCGTGTGTTGACTTTTTGTCGCAACGCGTTGACTGGCGTTGACCTAGGGTTACGCGTTGACCGGCGTCGACCCTTAGGGTTTCGAATCGTCAAACGTTGACTCTGGTTGCAACGCATTGATTGGCGTTGACCTAGGGTTACGCGTTGACCGGTGTTGACCCTTAGGGTTTTGAATCGTCAAACGTTGACTCTGGTTGCAACGCGTTGACTAGCGCTGACCTAGGGTTACGCGTTGACCAGCGTTGACCCTTAGGGTTTTGAATCGTCGAACGTTGATTGGTGTGGATTTTGGATCCTCAAACGTTGACTTTTGTTGCAACGCGTTGACCGGCGTCGACCTAGGGTTACGCGTTGACCAACGTTGACCCTTAGGGTTTTGAATCGTCGAACGTTGATAGGTGTGGATTTTGGATCCTCGAACGTTGACTTTTGTTGCAACGCGTTGACCAGCGTTGACCTAGGGTTACGCGTTGACCAGCGTTGACCCTTAGGGTTTTGAATCGTCGAACGTTGATGGGTGTGGATTTTGGATCCTCGAACGTTGACTTTTGTTGCAACGCGTTGACCGGCGTTGACCTAGGGTTACGCGTTGACCAACGTTGACCCTTAGGATTTCGGATCGCCATTAACATAGTTTATACTCGTACGTTTGTTGGAGTATACACAGTTTAAGCTCTTAAGGTATTGGAGCATCGCGGTCCCGAATGTTGGGGCTGCAGGACCAACTGTTAAAGTTGATTCGTCTGCATGCATGGATTTTATCCTGAACTTGTTGGATGCTCAAGTCACGAGACCAACTAGTGGAGGTGGTGCGCCAATGACTCGCATTTATAGAATTTTTGGCAAATTCTCAGCCATCAACGGGTTTGATGAGCCTTTACCGACTACCGTTTGAGTCGGGCTAGCATGCGGATTATTTAAGTCCGTTCCGCATGTGTCGTTGTGCTAAGTGAGTTAACGCTCTTAGTACTACGATATTGAATACGTAGACTTCGTCTTTCTCACGGGAATAGACTACCCGGCGACGCATGTTAGGCGTTGACTTTAGGATTTTTGGCTAATCCCCAGCCTTCAACGGATTTGATTAGCCTTTACCGACTACCGTTTGAGTCGGGCTAGCATGCGGATTGTTTAAGTCTGTTCCGCATGTAACGTTGTGCTAAGAGAGTAAACTCTCTGAGGCTTTGTGCTATGATTTTGAATACATAGGCTTCGTCTTTCTCACGGGAATAGACTACCCGGCAACGCGTGATAGGCGTTGACTTATCCCTACTTAGGCTTCGGGATGAAATTCCCCGTGCATCGAGTACCCGGATTGGAAGTTGAGAATCGTGTCTTTTCTAAAAGCAAAGACAGACTGAGAAACGGGAGAGGAAGAATTTTATATTCTATCTCCCGGTGCTGAAGAGGAAGAATTTTATATTCTATCTTCAGCTGGAAAGGAAACGGGAGAGGAAGAATTTTATATTCTATCTCCCGGTGCTGAAGAGGAAGAATTTTATATTCTATCTTCGGCAGAAAAGGAAACGGGAGAGGAAGAATTTTATATTCTATCTCCCGGTGCTGAAGAGGAAGAATTTTATATTCTATCTTCAGCTGGAAAGGAAACTCGAGGTGGGACCTCCACCCCCAGAATCCGGAAGGATAAAACTAAGAGTGGGATCTCCACTCCGAGAATCGGAAAGATTCGGATAACCCTAACCGTCGGAAGGTTTGATTACCGAATTAAAGATAAATTTCTCGTTTATCGAGAGTGAATTGTGGTTTTGGTCTTTGGTCCTAACTGTAGGAAGGTTTGACCAAGCAGGAGTTTGAGATGACCCTAACTGTCGGAAGGTTTGATCACTCGATTTGAAAGTGGACCTCTCGTTCATTGGAGGAATCGAGAGGGGATTTTGGCTTTGGTCCTAACTGTAGGAAGGTTTGACCAAGCAGAGGTTTGAGATGACCCTAACTGTAGGAAAGTATGATCACTCGATTTGAAAGTGGACCTCTCGTTCATTGGAGGAATCGAGAGGGGATTTTGGCTTTGGCCCTAACTTTTATAGGTTTGACCAGAAAGCAAAGAAAGTGGAATACGGGTAGCAAAGAAAGTGCCAACTCGTCTCGTCGATTCACTTCAGTCGTTTGTCGACGTCAATTGGACTCCTGTGGATCGGATAGTGACGTTCATCATCGCTCTTTAACACTGAACCGTTCGTGGAGACCTATAGGTAATTTTCAATGCCTACAACTCCGAGAATCGAAAAGATTCGGATAATCCTAACTGTCGGAAGTTTTGATTACCGAACTAAAGGTAAATTTCTCGTTTATCAAGAGTGAATTATGGTTTTGGCCCTAACTGTCAGAAGTTTTGATTACCGAACTAATGGTAAATTTCTCGTTTATCAAGAGTGAATTATGGTTTTGGCCCTAACTGTAGGAAAGTTTGACCAAGCAGAAGTTTGAGGTGACCCTAACTATAGGAAGGTTTGATTATTCGATTTAAAAGTGGATCTTTCGTTCATGGAAGGAATCGAGAGGAGATTTTAGCTTTGGTTGTGGTCCTAATTGTAGGAAGGTTTGACCAAATGAACAGTAGAGTAGGAGTACAAATTACAATGGGAGTGTTGATTCATACAAATCAATCGAAGAGAGTCCCTGGTGTTAAGTGATAAATACTTAACACGAAGGGGTTTGATAATTGTCAATGATCAGGAGACTAAAATTCCGAGTACTATGTCCGGACTCTAAAAATAGGGGTGTCGAGTGCACCGATATAGCGGGAGTTTGTGTGAGAGTTTCTTATTCATCACCTTCTTGTAGTGACCGGGTTATCCCTAAGAATATTACACATAACATTCTTCCGGGAACTTCCCGTTACATCCACCCCCAGCTTTTTTTGTGAAACTGGATCTAACATTGTACTCAGCTGAACGGTCGGGTTATCCTTAAGAATATCACATACGATATTCTTCCAGAAACTTCTCGTGAAAGAAAGGAAACAATTTAGACTCTATACATGTTGGAGTATTGAGAAGCAGTTTATACTCATATACTCTTCGGAGTGTCGGAAGGAGCAGTTTATACTCTTATACTTGTCGGAGTCTTCGAAGGAGCAGTTTATACTCATATACTCTTCGGAGTGTCGGAAGGAGCAGTTTATACTCTTATACTTGTCGGAGTCTTGATTCAGCTTAATTTAGCGTTATGACGCTGGCTTCAACCAAGGTTTGGATGCTATTTTTGATAGCGAAGCAAGCCTTGGTGGGATGAAGGTCCTCCTGTGGTACACACAGTACTTTCAATCCGAAGTATTATTAGCTTCCTCCTGATTTGTGATAGGTGGTAGCTTGATCTTGTTGTTTTTCAGGAGGGATTCGAAAATGGCTGGAACCAAGGTTTTAATTATCGGATGTCGGGTTCATGTCGGACGGCTGAAATCCATGTCGGATAGCGGAAATCGGGGATATATCGGGGGACATGGACTAAATATCGGATTGCCATATCGGGTGATCCGTATATGTATAATATCATGTCCTAAATGTAATCTAAGCATTCCTAAATTCAATATAAACATACTTTATAAATTTTATAGACTAGACATATAAAAAAGTAAACAATATATGATGTTTAGGATCACTAACCAATTGTAGAAATTTGATTCTCGATTGCATCCTGAAACAATTTGGGTACTTGACCTACAAAATGAGAAAACATTGTTAGTAAACATAGAATAGCATGTAAAGAATAAAGCAAATAACATATAAGATATAACATATAGAATGGAGATCACAACTCACAAGATACATATCAAACATAAGCAAATCAAAACATACAAACAAGTTTTTAAAGCTACAAATAGTTTAAAATTGTTTAACATTCAAGAGCAAATCCATAATAACATAAAAGATAAGATAACTAGAAAGTCTAGAATCCATCTTCATCATCATCCTCAAAAGTAGCATTAGCATCCTCATCCGACTCCGTGAAGAACGCATCCATCTCTTCTTCCTCATCATCTTCCATCGGCTCTTTTCCTTTCGATGAAGATGATCCCTTCTTTCTTTTATAAGTTTGCAACCTTCCACTCTTTCTCTTCCTTGGATTAGCTCCCGAAATATCTCCAACTTGCCTAAAAGTTAAACACTCTCCCGGAAATACTTCATCATCACTATTATTCTCCTCCTCACCCAACAACCATTCAGTGACTCTTTCCTCATCATCGTAGGCTGTTAAAGGATCTCTATTTGGGACGGCATGCTTATTCTTCAACTTTGCATTGAACTTGACAAAGACTAAATCATGAAGTTTTTTATGAGTTAGTCTATTCCTCTTCTTCGTATGAATCTACAAAAGAAAATCATGAATTAGCATAAAAAACTAGTCATCAAATACTACAATACAAGCATACAAGATGATTAAAATTTAAGACATAATGTTACCATCTCAAATGTACTCCAATTTCTTTCACAAGCCGAAGAGCTAGTTGTCAAGCCCAAAATCTTCATTGCCATCTTCCTTAACTCGGGAGTATCGTTTCCATAAAGCCTCCACCAAGTAACTAGTCAATTCATAATTGAAAAAAATTAGTAACTTATAAATTCAAAAAAGAGGTCAATGAATTAATTTGAATGAGAACATAAATTTACCCGGACAATCACCCTTAATAGCACTTCGCCTCGCAAATTGATCCCCAAATGACCCTAGGCGCTCTTGATAATTAGGTATTTGATTTCCAATCTTTGTGAAAGTCGCATGGTCATCGGGAAAGAACTTTCAACTCCTCCATAGCCACCAACATGTCCCCATATATAAATCCCATCGAACCGATTTTATCACCATCCGCTCTTCGAAGAACCTTCACTAGAGGAGTGAATACTTTGAGGGCAAAGTCTATATTATCCCAAAACTTGTTGCTAGCAATTATCTCCGCAACCTACAAACATACAAAAAAATCAAATCAATGAAATATAAATGATCAAATGAATAAAATAAATGCAATTAAAAATTTTAATTTAAAATATACCTTTTTACCCACTGATGTTCTTGAAAGGCTACAATCTGTCCATTTGTCAGAGATAAACATTTGCCTCATCTCTTTCTTATGATCTCTTAATGATTGTAGAGAAAGGAATGTCGTAGCAAACCTTGTAACTCCCGGTCTCACAAGATCACCCTTAGTGAACTCCCTAAATAATTGAAGAGGCTTGGTGTGATTATATATGAACACTGATACACTCCTCCCCATTAAAATGGCATTACGAATGGGTTTTATCTTTGCTATATCACACAACATCAAGTTCACCGTGTGTGCAGCACAAGTCGTCCAAAATATATTTGGCCTCTTCTCAAGCAATAACTTAGAAGCTGCCATATTGTTTGAAGCTCCATCAGTGACTATCTGTATCACATTTGCCTCCCCTATCTGATCAATAGCCTTGTCTACAAAATCAAAGATATACTTAGCATCGTGCTTATCGGCCGATGCATCATGTGAAGATAAAAAACAAGCTCTCCCAGCAGAATGTACAACTATGTTCATGATGCTTCTAGACTTCCGATCACTCCATGCATCGGTCATTATCGAGCAACCATTGACAACACAAGTCCTTTTAAAGTTTTCAACAATTTCTTTTGTCTCTTCAACTTCCTTTTGCAAACATGTCTCACTCAGTTCATACATGGATGGAGCTTGCAAATGACTTCCAAACAAGCCAATAGCTTGTAGCATTTGATGGAAAGAGGGAAGCGTGGCGGTATGAAATGGAATGCCGGCTTCATAGAACCATTTGGAGACGTATCGCAATACATCCTCCCTTTTCTTCTTCTTAAGTTTGGAGTCCATCGTTGGTTGTTTCCCCTTTCCTACTATTTGGGCAATCTCCTCGGGAGAACGAGCGGCGAAGGAGTCCATTGGTCCAATTACCTTGTGGGAGGATGACGAGCTTCTTTGACTACTCAATGTGATGGAGTTATCCTCCTCCTCATCCTCCCCAATATGCACCTCACTCAACAAGTTATGCATCTTCATCTCCTTCTCATCCCTACTCTTCTTAGCATTATCTAAAATTTCAGAAACTTTTGCCTTAACATCATCGGGTACTTTCACACACGGCGCACAATTTCCCCTCTTTCCTGCTAGGTGTTGTTTGAATCGGCTAATCCCGCCATTGAGAATTTGAGTGCAGTATTTGCATTTAACTTTACTTGTATCAGAACCAACTCTCTCCCCATATAGCCAACATGGATCTTTACCTCCCGGTTTTGATGTTGTTGGCGGTCTAGTAGATCCTTGTCCTTCAGAAGACATGATTCTACAAAATAATACAAATACAGATTTAAACAACATATTTATAATTCAATTACTAACTATTAATTAATTTTATTTGACAGGGGAAAAATTCAAGAAGGAGGCTTACCTGATTTTGAGAAACAAGTCCTCTTACTCAGCAATCACCACTCAACAGTCACACAACTGAATCAGCAAAGTGCAAACAGAAACAGAATCTGTAAAGTGCAAACAGAAAAAAATTATCCATTGAGTTGCTACCACTGTCACATGAAGAAGAAATCAGGGATTATTAAACAGGGATTACCAAAGTGCAAAGTGCAAACAGAATCTTATGTAATATTTATATCATAAGATGATAAACAGGGATTATTACGAGAAATCAGGGATTATTAAATGATAAACAAGGATGATAAACAAGGATTACTAAAAACTAAGAGATTGAATCTTTCATATTAATTAAACAAGGTTACAACAAGTTCTCCATCAATCTTTCATATTAATTAATTCAAAATATCCTAACAAAATAATTCTCAGTTGTTAGACAAAATTACAAATATCATACACTGTTCATAATTCTCTGTCTTAAACCCAATTTGTTTTTGAGCGTTACTGTTTACAAATATCATACACTGTTCATAAAGACTTAAACCCAACTTCTTTCCTTTCAATTTCGTTTTCTATAAGCCCACATGAAACTTCACAGGACACATAAAAAAGTCACAGTACCCACTTCGTTTTCCATAAACCCACATAAAAAAAAATCCCGTAACGAATCACACACGGCGCTCAGACTCAGAGAGAGGGGAGAGAAAGGGGGGAGAGAGAGAGAAGGGGGGAGAGAGAAAGAGGCGTACCTCAGGAACAACGCGGGCGATCGGAGATGCGGTCGGAGATGCGGTGGAACTCGAAGATGCGGTCGGTCGAAGATGTCGTCGAAGAGGCGTTGAAGATTGAAGGCGGTCGACGCGGTCGAAGGCGGCTGACGATGCCTCAAGAGAGAGAGAGGGTAAGGCGGTCCTCCTGTAGCCCTAGTTTTCTCAAGCGATGTTTTTCTTTCTCCTTTTCAGCTGAGGATGACTTCCTTTCTCCTTTTCGGCTTCGTATAAAAGTCCCTGAAATGGTTCGGCTTCGTATAAAAGTCCCTGAAATGATTAGCAGCGGTCAAATGGGTTTGGGTTTTGTGAAAACCCAAACCCAATAAATCCAAAACTTCTGTAAACCGATATCAAAGGTGAAAAATCGGCCGACATATCCGATTTATACCCGATATTTCCGATTTCCTCTTGAAAAACGATATACGACTTGATTTAGCCCGACTCGTACCACCCAATCCGACAGTATCCCGACGGTTGTCCGACCATGTTCGGCCGATATTAAAACACTGGCGAACGTCCTCGTGCTTGAAGGAGTACTCTTTTTGGAGTCTCGGATCCGAAGTCTTTTGTTGTCTCCGAGATTGCTATTGTGACGTCTGATTAGCATCAACAACAGCTACAGGGGCTTTCCCTTTACTACGGGAGACGAAGCTTGAATTTGGAGGGTTAACCGTCGGTTGGCTTCTCTCGGCTTTCTTCCTTCTGAGGAAGCGCTCGGCCTGCTCTCCGTGCATTTTCAACTCTTTCCAAGTATAGGATGGTGCTACTCCCATAACTTCCAACACATCCAAACAGAGATTATTGTGACAGGTTTGGAGGATGAAGTCATTTGTGATCGGATCTCGGCAGTTCATCACCTTATTCCGGAAGCGCTTGACGAAGTCATCGACCGTCTCGTCGTATTTCTATTTCTCATCGAAGAGTGTCCTGATTGACACCCCGATATCATCATCAAAAAAGTGAGTGAGGAACAGGTTTTCCAGGTCATCCCAGCTGTTGATGCTTTCAGGTTTGAGATGACGGTACCAATCGAAGGCAGCTCCGCGAAGGGTGCCGATGAATGACCGAACCATTAGGGATTCATTCTCAGAAATCACACCCAAGTGAGACTTGAAGTAGATTAGATGCTAGTGGGGGAACCCTTTCTGTCAAATAGCGTGAAGTTGATCAGGTTAAACTTCACGGGATACGGTATCGAATCCCACTCTCTTGGGTAAGGACACAGAATACCAGTCTTTTTCACCTCTCTAGTAGACATCAGAGCGTTGACTTTGCTCTCGAGGTCTTTTATCTTTTCATCCTCACTCGTATCCTTCCTTGGTCGATTTCTAAGAGGAGGAACATCGCGGCCACCCTCAGTGTTGTCATTATTGATGAAACCACCCCCGACGTTGTTATTCTCAGTGGGGCCACTCCCAGCATTTTGGTTAACGGGAGGGTTATCTGCATCGAGGTGTTCATCCACATCTGAATCGCTAGCTGCTTGACTAACATTATTGCGACGACTGGATTCACCTATCTGATTCAACAAGGTTTGGATCTGTTGATCATGCTATTCCCTCATTCGCAACATAGTCATTTCTATTTTGAACTTGAAGTTCTCTTTTTACTTAGCCAAGGCATCCTCGATGATTTTGGCCATTTTCTCGGTGTTGACCATAAACGCCTCACGGGATTATCCTATGCTGGACACTGTATTGTCAGAAGCGATGGCAGAGTTCGCATCTGATGTTTCATCTTCCGAGGATAATCCGCTATTCATCCTCTGATAGTCCCTACGCCTAGTAGTTCCTGCGCGTAATGGAGTTATACGTTGGTATATGTCCAAAAAATGTCGGGGATTAAAACTTCGCGTTGACTTCTCCTTATCGACCATATTGACGGTGACCTTTGGGAGTTCATCATCTTGCGCAGCTGATCTTTTTCTATAGAAACGCCTTGGCTTGGACTTGGACGTTATGATAGAGATCCTTTCATATACCGATACCCTTTGTGGAGCGGTCTTGGGGTAGCTACACACTGATAATACTGCCCTGATTATCTTGGTACAGGGACAATGAAAGTCCATCTCCCGGGAATCTCTCTTTCGAGGTCTGTTCATACCCTCAGCCTGATAGTACAACTCATCGACTTTGCGGTCAGAGCAACCTATCGGCTGTTGGTTTGATTCCTCAGATAGAACGATGTCGTCTGTTCGACGCGTCTTCTTCTGAATAGGTAGCGCTTTATTGCCTTTATCAGGAGTCACACGTTTGGAATCACACTCGTATGAGGATGAAATTTTAACGGGCTCCTGGTTTTGTGCAGGCATCTCCACGCGGGTAGTTACGAGAATCAACTTGTTAGGATATCGCGTACAACCCCCAGTCTGGATGGTTGCTCGGGGTTCCTTCAACGGTCCCAAGCGTTCCTTAACAGGCGCTTTGCCTTGATCTTTGTGTAAAAGACTCAGGCGACCCTCCAACGGAATTCTAAATTTAGAGAGGTCCACGTCGCCGTAGGGTTTTACTGAAGGTGTGGTGGCAGAAGGAATGGGATCCGAAGTTGACGAAGGCTGAGGAGCAACGTTGCTTACTTTTGCCTTAGGCGTTGATTTGGCCTTTAGCATCCAAATTTGTTTGGATCTCGGCGATCTCTTAACCGCCTCTTCCTTTTGCATTTCTTGTGCTTTTCAGTTTGGATCTCGGCGATCTCTTAACCGCCTCTTCCTTTTGCATTTCTTGTGCTTTTCACACAAGGATCTGGGCATGCGCAAGAAATGTGTGATGCTTCTGAATGCGCTCCTCAAGAGTGGAATGGTTTCATTTGACACAAACTCATTCGTTAGTAGGTGGTTGGGAGGAGGTTTGCGAAGCTTGCTGTTGATATGGGTGTATTTTCTTTTCGGAACTTAACGATCCTCATGAGAGCTTGAGGATAAATGATTCTCATGATAGCATGAGAATAGAGGTGTCAAACAGTGTAAGGGAACACATGTTGGAGCATGGAACAAGACAACGAGCAGCAGATTCGAAGAATCCAGTTTTCAGCTCGTGAATCGACTCATACATGTACATGAGTCGACTCATCAGGTTGAGTCGACTCATGCCTGTCATGAGTCGACTCACGAAGTGTAGCTGTTTTGTCAAAAGTTTCTCCTTGATCGACTCATCATTTTATGAGTCGACTCATCAGTCATGAGTTGACTCATATACAGTTTTGAGTCGACTCAAGAAATCAAGTCCTGTTAGCAAAAGTTTCTGATCAGTCGACTCATCAGTTATGAGTCGACTCATATGAGGTCATGAGTCGACTCATAACTGTTCATGAGTCGACTCATCGGAGTTTTCCAGATTCGTTAAGGACTTTATTTACGCGTTTTCTTGTTTGAGTTGGGCTTGGTTATTTACCACTTTGCCACCCTCATTTGTACACCTATATAAGGAATTGTTTTAGGTTTAAAACAATAAGAGAGTTTAGTCTAAAGAGATTAAATTGTAATTGAGATTTAGAGAGCTTGTTCTTCAATTCTAGAGTAAGATTGTGAGAGATTGTAAAGTGCCTACTCATAATCTAGAGAAGGTATTTTCCTTCGCCCAAAACCTGAGTTATTCTTGTGTTCTTATTGTTTTCTCGTCAACACACCTTTGATAATTCTGCGATCAAAGGTGCTCGTACGGCAACTCGTATCAGCTGTGGAGACGACTTAGCCACTTGGCGCTTTCTGAACTCCAGATCCACTTGGTAACGGAGTCCATCCACTTGATCTAAAGCCTTGGCGAATTGGCGCGCGAGGCGTTGGCATTGCCTTTGACGTGAACTTTTTGATAGAGTTGGTGCATCTTCAGTAGTCAACTCCTTGATCGAAAAGGAGTTCAGATCTACAGATCTGGCTCCATTGGACGCCGACGGATCGTTACGAGGTGCATCTGTAGCAGCAGTAGCAGGGAGATTACCTTCTTGAGTCCTCAGATCTGAAAACCAGCGGATCTTCCGGGAGGAGGAGGCCTTCATGTACTTTCAATGAGAGACAGATCTGGAGGAGGAGGAGACGTACTCCTCAAACTTTTGCTAGTCAAATTCATACTCGACCTCTTCGTTCATCAGTGTCTTGATCGCTGGTTGCGGCACGACAGCTTCGCCGCAAAGTTGTTGGCTCCCACTATAGTCGCCAACTTGTTTGGGGAGAAAGTCAATTTGTTCATTGATGTAGTTATTACAACTTCAAACGTTACAATAAAAACAAAAGTTAGTCCTTTTATAAGACCTTTACACAATGAAAACAAAAAAAAGTATAACTCTCATCAAACAGTGCAACGGGCGTTTATCGTCCGCTGCTTACGTAGGATCTTTGCATGTGTCGGGGTTAATCCGTGGACCACCGAATGATCAGATCAGATCCGAAGTTTTGTTGATTCATGAAGGAATCAAGAAACCAAAATAATTATTTTGGCAATAGCGAGATAATCACTCTTCTCGAGAGCACCACAACGGGGCAATCTCAAGGCAAAGAACCGGGCTGCAGATCTGACGAACTCCTCTTCTTTATGCTGAAGAATTCGCTGAAGTCTTCACCTCCTCTCTAAAATTCATGGCTCTTCAGTCCTCAATTCAGCAGGGCTTCGCCGACGCTCGAGAATTCCAGATCTGAAAAAATGAAGGCCATAGGGCTGTATATATAGGCTTAGGGACCCCTATTTTCGGATAAGAACTATCGATTCGATCTTATCTTTAGTTGTAACCACTTAACCACGTTCATGGATGATATTTTATCAGTTGGAGCAAATCCAGACGGTTAACGGTCGAAAGACAGCTTAAATCTGCCAAAATCTGATTTTCGGGTCTACGGACACCCATGGGTGTCTCGGCCAACCTTGGGCCGAGACACCTCTTGGTGTCTCGGTCAAGCTTGGCGCGACAAGCCTTGACCGAGACACTCATTGGTGTCTCGGCCAAGTCTTGACCGAGACACCTCTTGGTGTCTCGTCGAGGCTTGGCGCGTTATTTCACGCGTTGTGTCTGTTTCCGCCGTAACTTCATCATCCAATCTCGAAATTACGCGGTTCAAGATGCGTTGGAAAACTAACGAGGAGATCTACAAGCTCCCATGGTTGAATTACATGTGAAGTAGACAGGACATGAGGGACGCTTCTTCTTTTGTAAGCGACGTGCAGCTCCCGGTCCATTCGTGTTTCCGTTATTCCGAAATTTCGTTGCTTCGCATGGTCCGTCGACTCACTTCATGCGTTTGTCGTTGTTAAATGAGCTTCTGTGACTCGAATAGCAACGTTTATCATCTTCTCTCTGCCTCGAGCCGCGTGCGGGGACTTATGGGCAATTTTTGACGCCTACAGCTTTAAAACTCCAAAGTTAAGCTATGTATCCGTTGAAGCTTACGCCTCATCACTCTATAGTGTGCGTTTCAAGCTTCATAAAATTCTTTTCTTTTGAAGCTCACGCTTTAGACAAGATAGAAGGATATAAAAGAATTTTAAACTAACATTAAAATGCCATATATCTTTCCAATTTGACCCTATGATTGTAAATAAAATATACATACATATAGCATAATTTATTATGATTCGTTTCTATATTTCACATATTTAATTCTGATTTACTAATCAGGACATGAATGTAATTATTATATCACTATATATTATATGCTCATAAATTTAACAAATTTAAAATTAAAATACTTAAGCTCATGAAGCTTATGTCTCATCTTTCAAAGCTTACACCTCACTTCATCAAAAGGTCTAGCGCTGTGCCTTGCGTTTCCGCTTTTTAAAAGACTAAACCTAGGCCTGTCCATCCGGGCCGGCCCGGCCCGGAAATCCGGGCCCGGGCCGGGCAAAACCGGAGCCCGGACCCGGGCCCGGGCCGGGCAAAGGTACCCCAGGCCGGGTCTGGGCCCGAGCCCGACCGGGCCGGGTTCCGGGCCGGCCCGGGTTTTTTCTTTTTTTTCAATTTTTTTTTTCAAATTTTTAAATTTTATTTAAGTTTTAAATTATAAAAAAACAAAAAAAATAATAATTTTATTAATCACTTAAAATGACATAAATTATAAATAAAAAATTATAAAAATAAATTCTTTATTAATAATTAATAAATCATTTACAAATTACAAGTATAAATTTATTTTGGAATTCATCGCATCACAATAGATAAGTACATTCCACCTAGATTTTTTTAAATTTCTTTTCTTTTTTTTTTGATAAAAAATGCTAAAAATTAGTTTAATATTATTATATTTTATATAATTATGTATTAGTATATACTTCTAAATTATTATGTAATTATATATTGTATATACATATATTATATGTAAATATATTGTATATATTTATAAGTTAAAATTTAAGAGAGAGAGAGAATCGCATAAGTAACCCTGTAGCCGTTGCTCGTTGGGCCAATGGGGAAGTAACCGTTGTAATATACTATACTTATATACTAAGAGAGAGAGTATACACACACACATACATATATACTAAGAGAGAGTATATATATACATACATGCATACATTATACATATATAAGAGAGAGTATTCTTATATATACTTATATAAGAGAAAGTATACTTATATATACTTATACATATATATACTTATATAAGAGAGAGTATACTTATATATACTTATATACTAAGAGAGAGTATATATATACATACACATATGACATATTATACATATATAGAAATATATTATATAAGAGAGAGTATACATATATAAGAGAGAGTATACTTATATATACATATATACTAAGAGAGAGTATATATATACATACATGCATACATTATACATATATAAGAGAGAGTATTCTTATATATACTTATATAAGAGAAAGTATACTTATATATACTTATACATATATATACTTATATAAGAGAGAGTATACTTATATATACTTATATACTAAGAGAGAGTATATATATACATACACATATGACATATTATACATATATAGAAATATATTATATAAGAGAGAGTATACTTATATATACATATATACTAAGAGAGAGTATATATATACATACATGCATACATTATACATATATAAGAGAGAGTATTCTTATATATACTTATATAAGAGAAAGTATACTTATATATACTTATACATATATATACTTATATAAGAGAGAGTATACTTATATATACTTATATACTAAGAGAGAGTATATATATACACACATATGACATATTATACATATATAGAAATATGTTATATATACATATATTATATATACATATATTATACATATATAAAAATATATTATATATACATATATTATACATATTTATATATACATATATAATATAATATATAAAAATAAAAAATTAAAAAAACTACTATTCTGGGCCGGGCACAAAAGAGCCGGCCCGGGCCCGGCCCAGAGCCCGGACTTGGCTCGGGTTTCCGGGTCGAGGCCGGGCCGGGCCGGGCCACGGCCCGGCCGGGCCCGGGCCGCCACCTTTAAAAGACTACACCAGAGGTCTAGAACACCCAAATATGTACCTTAAGTCACAAATTAGTTCTTTATGAGCAGATTTAATTTGCCCTCATTGTATATATATCTTTTTTGGCAATGCCTACGCGTTGATTAGACAAAGATGTAAAGTGCAAAAGAATAATAAGAAATCACTGCTCAATAAATATGTGAGCAATTTGACATTTTATTGAACCATCGTCATCCCTATTACCTATTATCAATAAATCTAACTAGTTGATCATTCGCTTAGAACAGAAAGTACTTAAGTCAAAAATGAAAATTAATTGATATATAGAAAAAAATTAAAATAATTTTAAAAATGATTACTTTGATAGTAGTCGCTTAAATATTTAGTAATTTGAAATTAGCCCCTCAAATCATTAAAATTGGCAATTAGGTCTCTCATTTCTTAAGCTCTTTAATTAGTCTCTCAAACCATAAAATTGCTAATGTATGTCACCCAGATCTCATAAGTGTTTCAATAGAAGAAAAGGTCTCACAAGTACTGTTTCAAATTAATACGTAAAATTGCTAATTCTACTTTTGATTAGAGTGATTAATTTAAAACAACTTATGAAAATTAAGAACCTAGCTAATAGCATTTCAATTATTTGCGAGACTAATTTTAAAATACTAAAGATAGAAGGAGCTATTATCGTAATAACCCTATCAAATTTCTATCTATCAATCTCTTTGTTCAATGACCTTTAATCCAGTACCAACTTTCTCTTCGTTACTCCCTGGACTAGTAGAGCCTTCATCCTGTATGATTTTAACGATTTTCCTTTCAAACACTGCGAATTAATATTATGAAACAAATAAAACATACATAAACGCACAAGAACCGAATGCAAAACCCACCTAGTTTTCCAAAATGCTATTTGGCTCGTGACGGGCCAACTCGCAGTGAGGGAGTAGGGGGGTGGCCCCACAGCTTTGTTGGGACCACCCCCTACTCCCTCACTGCTAACCTTACTCTGAAATACTTGCCATATACTTATAAGATGGTGAAAAGATGGATATGATAACAGATCATTTTGTTAAATTGATTATCAATAAATAAACATATGATGACTCACCATGTGCTCTATGAGATGACAACTCATTTCCATCTTGCACTTCATGCATGGTCTAAGCACTATGAGATGAGAAAAAAGGTCCAAACTACTTCTTGTATGCTTATAGTATGAAAAAATTTCTTTGAGATGACAATTCATTTTGCTAAATAAGCTATCAATATATAGACATGTAAGAAGATCCATCTTGTTAGTCACATTGACTGGTGGACCTTATTAGTTCTATCTTTTGATAGCACATTGTGTTATCTTCGGTGGTAGTTCATATCCAATATCACGTTACAACATTTATAATTGAGAGACATTAAAATTAAGGTATTTGCATATACATTAAAATTATAATTGAGAGACATTTATAATTGAGAGACATTAAAATTAAGGTATCGCTGACGGGAATCCCGTCAGCGATACTTATCGCTGACTTAAGGTATTTGCATATACATTAAAATTATAATTGAGAGACATTTATAATTGAGAGACATTAAAATTAAGGTATCGCTGACGGGAATCCCGTCAGCGATACTTATCGCTGACGGGTATCCCGTCAGCGATAGACATTAACAGCTAAAAAAAATTCTGTTGTTTATATCAGTGCCCTGTACATACAAATCTCCAAACGATATTTCTTGCACATTCCAAAAACATCTTGAAATATATACAATCCAATTTTGGACATTGTCTCTCATCCAATCAATTTTCACAAACATTCGAAATATGTACATTCAATTTTCACGATAAGTTTTAAATCCACAAAACTTTCCACAACAAACCATACACACGTATATCATAAGTTCTAAATCCACAAAAAATTCCACAATAAACCATACACGCATATTATAAGTTCTAAATCCACAAAAATTTCCACAACAAACCATACACGCATATCATAATCTCAACTATAAAGATGTCTACAATATACAAACACGAGTTTAGGATATAACTCACTAAGATAGGTCATCCGCCCTATCCATGTCATCGTCCGCGTTGCCACTGGCGGCTCCATCCCTACGACTCGTGCTCCCAATAGCATCATCTCCACTCTAACAAAAAAATAATTTAAATTTAGAATCACATAATATTGTGTGTAATCATGTTTTACATATATAATAAGTATACATGTCTGCTACTCTCTCCACTACCAGTAAATGCCTTTTGAGTGGCCAAGAAGTTCATAATCTGGCTTTGCACCCGAGTAGGAACCCGCCTTCTACAAGATTTTATTATTTGCCTAGAAACCATCGCAAAAGTAGTAGTAGGCTGGATCACTCGCATAAGCTCCTCTTGAATATCCTCTCACATCTCCTCGGGAATCTGACCATCTAACATATTCATCACAGAGGAAACAAGCTGCATCGCCTGCGGAGTGCAATCCTCCTGCGGCATGTAAGAGGGCCCCGGTGGCATAGTCGATGGTGTTGAAATCGGCGGAGGCTGGAATTGTGCAGACACCCTCTGAGCTCCAACTCCCATCCACCTGGTCCTCCCTTTTTTGGGAAGTCCACAAACTAAATGGCTCACATTATAATTTTGCTCTCTAGTCAGGGGCTCCTGGCTCTGTGCAACAACCTCAGAATATGTGTTTTCCAGAGCTTCCTAGAAGGCAAAAAAATAAATTTAAGAATTGGCCTTTCAAAAATAAAAGATATTTACCTGAACAAGTAAAATAAAAGATGAAATAGTTCCCCAACTGAGGAGGGCTAAGTGCTAATAAATAGTTGAAGGGTGTTTTGTGCAACATAAAAGTACATGTGAATAAGATCTAAGTGCTAATAAATAGTTGAAACAATTCCCACAAACCTTTCAATGGTATCTGATTAACTCGAAATCTGAAGAGTGAAAGAATATGTGAGCAGACATAGGTTAATCACATAGTTGGTTCTTTGACATCTTAAGGTTTTCAAGAATGAGCTCATTCCTAAATACACAAGTTAATCACACAAGTTAATCACATAGTTGGTTCTTTGACATGCCATCGTACTATACTAGCTCACTAAATGAATGATTTACATCAAACTCCAAACATTCAATGATCAATAACTTTCTCCATTAAATAAAAGCCAAGTATTTTTAAAGGCAGCAATATAACTAATCTATGCAAAAAAAATTCCTATAACTAATTTGTATGCAGATATCCAACCTCAACTAGAAAGGAAAAGCTCAACTAAAACCTAAAGATGAGCACCATAAGAAACTTCCAGTGAGTATTTCCTGTTATCAGGTAAAGTAAGTCAATGAATGACAAACTTCACTACTTCAAACTATGAGCCTCTGACTAACAGACCAATGCATCAAACAACCCACTACAGTAGTGCATGATGTCATATAACTGTATGAAATTGTATTGTGCTGGCATTGGTCTAGTTTTGTGGTATATTGTCACCATATATCTTGTTGTCACTAGTTGAGCTAAAAACCTATATGTGAATAATATGCGAGGATCAAATTGTATTTTTCTGTCTGCTAAAAACCTATATGTGAATAATAGACACGGAATGAAAATTTTTGATCAAACTCACCAAATCTTTGTCTGATTTCATTTTTTGCATCAGATAAAATCTCTTCAATCTGTGGGCCCCATTCATCCAATCGTTTTTTCGCAAGCATGTATTTTTCTGTCTGCTTGAGTCTGTAACCCTCTGCACATGCTGGTAAAGGCCCATGCTTAATCCCGGGAATATATGCTCGAAGTATAACTGGAGGATCTGCTCCGAATGGTAAGTAGCGCCAGAATCAAGCATCCACTCCGATGCATCCAAATGGTTCACCTCCGGAGTAATCAAAAGAGAAAAGCTCGAATCATCGGAATCATCGCCTTTCGCAACATTCACCTCATTGGCCTTCGGGCCCTTATTCTTGCTATTCTCCTTTTCTTTGACTTTCGAACAGTCTCTCTTCCAATGTCCTTGCTCTTTGTAGAATGCACATTGGTTCTTTCCAAGCTGGTGACGACCTCTTGACTTTGACCTCCCTCTATTTCCACCTTTTTGATATGAGCTTCTACCTCTCGTCGACAAGGCTTCTCCTGAAATACTAGCGCAGGAAGTCTCCTTATCCTTCCTCCTTAAATCATAGTTTGTCAATGCGTTAGTCACTTCACTATAAGTGATAGAAGATCTCCCGTTCAGCAACGTAAGCACGAAGGTATCATACTCCTCATCCGGTAAGGAGCCCAAAAGAATAATAGGCTTGTACTCATTTGTGATCTTCTCATCCACGTTCGCCAAGTCCGACAACAACTTAGTGTAGTTGTTCACATGAGCCGCAAGCGAGGTGCCTCTGGACATCTAAAATCTGAATAATCTTCGCAGCAAGTGCAACATGTTCTCAACACTCTTCGTGAGATACTTGTTGTTGAGAATCTCCCACATCTTCATTGCAGACGTCACCCCAATTACATCATATTTCAGTTCTTGTTCTAAACAAGACCTGATCACCCCGCAAGCATTTCGATTCATCTTTTCTCATATCGCCTCTTTATATTTAGGTGGCCTCACATCGACCATGATGGTCTCCTCCAGATTTTGAGCATTGAGCGCATCCTGTACGTCACTCATCCACAAACCAAAATTGATCTTGCCGTCATATTTCACTACACTAATCTTAGTGTTCTGAAAACCCACTTGAACTGTGCTTGTCATCTTGCTGCTTTCACCAACTTCTTCACCCATAATCACAAATTCCAAATTGCAAAGCGTTGCACGCACACACAACGAACTTGTGATCACGGAAGAAGAAAGCCACACTCTTGCACAAATCAAGCTAATTACGACAAATCAAACCAAACACAGAGATATACGTGGTTCGGTAACTTGCCTACGTCCACGGGGAGAGGATGGGGAGATTTCACTAATTCAAGGAGAGTACAAAGGATTACAAAACTCTCAAACTAACCCTCAACCAAAGATCTCACCTTGCTCACAATATCTCCCTCTCACAATGCTCAAAAGATTCCTCAATCTCTGATAAAAACCCCTAACAAATCGTTTCCTTATTTATATCAAAACAAAAACCTAATCAGACTGCAAACAGGAAACCTGATTATGCAATAAAACCATCGTAAGTTGACTTAACAGAGAGCATAAGTCGACTTGGCAGAGAGAAAAACAGCAACTGGAGCACACTTCGTAAGTCGACTTATCAGGCCTGATAAGTCGACTTGGCAGAGAGAAAAAAAACACAACTCCAGTGCAGATCGTAAGTCGACTTGTGCACACTAACAAGTCGACTTACCATAAGTCGACTTAGCCTTGTGCATGAATCGACTTATACCAAAAAATCTGGTTTTTCTGATTTCTCCACAATTCTTCACCTCGGCAAATTTTGCCAAAACTGAGCCGACACCAAACCAAGAGCATCAATGTGTCGTCTCTCCAAATACGGCTACACCACTATGGTTGCCTACGTACCCCCTCTCCCAAGGGATCAAGTCGCCCGTAGTTCATCCAAATGGCCGCCAACGGCCTCAATAATCACAAATATTCAACAAGTTTCTGTAATGATCAAACTTGTTGCTCGGAACCACCTTTGTGAGCATATCCGTCGGATTATCCTTCATGTGAACCTTCACAATCTCCACATCGCCATCTTTAAGAACATCTCGAACTAAGTGATAACGAACATCAATGTGCTTCGTCCGCGCATGAAAAACCTAATTCTTCGCCAAATAGATAGCACTCATGCTATCACAATATGAAAAACCTAATTCTTCGCCAAATAGATAGCACTCATGCTATCACAATGAATAGTGACGGACCTCTGCGATATACCACTATCACAATGAATAGTGACGGACCTCTGCGATATACCAAGTTCCTCCAAAAGTCCTCGAAGCCAAATAACCTCCTTCACAGCCTCCGTAATTGCCATATACTCTGCCTCCGTCATAGACAAAGCCACCATAGACTGTAAGGTGCATCTCTAACACACCGGCGCACGGGTCAAAGTGAACACATACCCTGTCGTAGACCGGCGCTTATCCAAATCCCCGGCATAATCCGAATCAACATAGCCAATGCATAGCTGCCCACCTGTAGTGTCCCGTTCATAAACCAAACCAACATTGAGCGTACCTAGAATGTACCTCAAAATCCATCTCACGGCATCCCAATGACCCACTCCTGGATCGTGCATGTATCTCGACACCATGCTCACTGCCTGTGACAAATCCGGCCTCGTACATACCATCGCGTACATCAAGCTCCCAACTGCGCTCGCATATGGAGTCTTTGACATCAACTCACGGTCTTCAACTGACTTCGGTTAAAGGCCAGCTGAAAGCTTCAAATAGGCTCCCAACGGTACACCAACTGGCTTCGTATCCATACTAACATGGAATCGTTGTAGAACCTTCTTCAAATAAGCCACCTGTGTCAAACAAATCATGCCCTTCTTCTTGTCTCTGCCGATCTCCATCCCTAAAATGCGCTTCGCCTCGCCCAAGTCCTTCATCTCAAACTCATTCGAAAGCTGAACTTTCAACTCATCTATAGCTGACCTGGAACTAGAGGCAACCAACATGTCATCGACATAAAGCAACAAATAAATGTACGCACCTCCTATCAACTTATGAAAATACACACAAGGATCAAACTGGCTCCGAGTGTACGAATGACCAAGCATAAAACCATCGAATCGCCTATACCACTGTCGAGGAGACTGCTTCAAACCGTATAACGATTTCTTTAACCTGCAAACCAACTTATCTTTCCCTGTAGCTCGGAATCCTAATGGCTGAGTCATATATATTTCTTCATCAAGATCACCATGAAGAAATGCTGTCTTCACATCCAACTGATCTAACTCCAATCCATACTGTGCCACCAAAGCTAGCAAAATCCGAATCGACGAATGCTTCACCACCGGAGAGAAAACCTCATTGTAATCAATACCTTCCTCCTGTACATAGCCCTTCACAACCAACCTAGCCTTGAACCTCACTGGAGTGCCCTCAATGCCCTCCTTCTTCGTGTACACCCACTTGCACCCAATCGCCTTCCGCCCCTTTGGAAGCTCAACAAGCTCCCATGTATCGTTCTTATGAAGGGACTCAATCTCCTTCTGCATACCCACCTGCCACGAATCAGCCTCCGAACTCTGCTCGGCCTCTCTGAATGTAGTAGGCACCATCTCATCGATACTCTCCACCGAAAGTGCATATACAACTATATCGGCATACCGTGCTGGTACCCGTATGTCTCTCCTCTATCTTCGCGCTGCAATAGAATCCTGAACCTGAGCCGTCGGTCCCTGATCCTGCTCATGAGTACCCGTATCCTCCGCATCACCGTCGTGCTCGCCTGGCATCACCTCAGTCGGTACTCTAATGGATACTGCACTATCTGGACTCTGTGGAGCTGCATCAATCTCCACCACCTGCGATATCTCCTTTGTCGGGTCGCTCTCCACCTGATGAGAGCTGGGAAGCTTCAAGATAGAAGCCTCATCAAATGTGACTTCCCTACTCAACACAATCTTCTTATCAATTGGATCCCAAAGCTTGTATCCCTTGACAGTGTTCGCGGGAAAAATTGTTGCTTTCTTCATTAATGATTCCATTGTACACTCTTGTAATAGTCTATCGATTACAAAGATCCGGTCTTTTTATAAGATCCGGTTACAACGAAAATCAAATTGAAAAGAAATGAAAATTACAACTTTGTTTCCTTGTTTGTCGAACGAATCACGAGCTCCTGTTTTGCGGTCGCTCGCTTTGTGGGTTCTTTGCCTGCGCCGGGGTTGTTTGCCGTGGACCACCGCGCGATCTAGATCCGGTCGGATCTACGCAGTACAACGGGTATTATTTCACGAGGGAAATAATAGCCGGGGAGGATTGTTTCACCAAGGAAACAATCGTCCAAATCTCGGGATCAAAGACCAAGCTTTGATCCGGAGTGTAGCAACGTAGATCTGAGATCCGATCCTCTCGAACACCTGCCTTATATGACGTTGATGATCGCCGAGCACCAGATCTGGATGAGCAAGTCCTTGATGTCCCAAAGTTGAGATCTTTTTTAGATCTGAGTCTCCAATCCTGCAGGGCTTCGCCTCCTCCAAAATCCAACCTTCTCAAATGAACAAGGGGGTGGCCTATTTATAGGCTACCCTCACTGTGCCTTGGGCACAGGGTGGCCGGCCACAAGTGGCTCGGCCACCGAGCCACCTAGGTAGCTGGATCAAAGACCAAGCTTTGATCCGGAGTGTAGCAACGTAGATCTGAGATCCGATCCTCTCGAACACCTGCCTTATTTGACGTTGATGATCGCCGAGCACCAGATCTGGATGAGCAAGTCCTTGATGTCCCAAAGTTGAGATCTTTTTTAGATCTGAGTCTCCAATCCTGCAGGGCTTCGCCTCCTCCAATCATCCGAGTCCGCTCTTGTTTGGATGACTCGTTGACTCTTCGAACACTTGGCTTGATCCCGCACGCGAATGGACGTATTCCGTTGCTTGCGTGCGATTAGTCAATCTCGTTGCCTCGTTGGTTTGTCGGTTTGTGCCGAGCTGAGCTAAGGGACCTATAAGCAATTTTATATGCCTACAGATACCCCCTCCAAAGTATTTCAGTCTCGTTCTTTTATAGAAGAGTCTGGAATACTTTGGATATGCTTGTCCCAACCTTCAGTCGGTGTAAAGGGATCTTGGAATGACTTCCGTTCTTGATTCCTTCAATCTTCCAGGCTATTCGGTGCTTTGTCGAATGTCTGCAAGAGTTCCGGTGCTGCATTTATTGTCTGACCGTTGTCGGAAATTCGAACTTGAAGTCAATTCCTGGTTTTCTGATTTTTAGCTCGTGCTTGTTGGTTGAACACAGAACTGACCCTCGACTGTCGGCGTTGAGTCTTTGTTTGCGACGCGTTGTCCGGCGTAGTGTTGTTGAGTTATCCTTAAGAATGAAAATATTCTCCAGGAACTTCTCAACCAACAATAGGGAATAGTTTATACTCGTATACCTTATTGGAGTATTAAGAAGCAGTTTAACCTCATGCACTGTTGGAGGATTGAGGAGCAGTTTATACTCATATACTCTTCGGAGTGTTAGTTCTTTCATTGCAACGCATTGATAGGCGTTGACCTAGGGTTACGCGTTGTCCGGCGTTGACCTAGGGTTTTGAACGTCGTACGTTGACTTTTTGATCGTAACGCGTTGACTGGCGTTGACCTAAGGTTACGCGTTGTCCGGCGTTGACCCTGGGGTTTTGACCGTCGTACGTTGACCTTTTGATCGCAACGCGTTGACTGGCGTTGACCTAAGGTTACGCGTTGTCCGGCGTTGACCCTGGGGTTTTGACCGTCGTACGTTGACCTTTTGATCGCAACGCGTTGACTGGCGTTGACCTAAGGTTACGCGTTGTCCGGCGTTGACCCTGGGGTTTTGACCGTCGTACGTTGACCTTTTGATCGCAACGCGTTGACTGGCGTTGACCTAAGGTTACGCGTTGTCCGGCGTTGACCCTGGGGTTTTGACCGTCGTACGTTGACCTTTTTGCTTGCAACGCGTTGACTGGCGTTGACCTAAGGTTACGCGTTGTCCGGCGTTGACCCTGGGGTTTTGACCGTCGTACGTTGACCTTTTTGCTTGCAACGCGTTGACTGGCGTTGACCTAAGGTTACGCGTTGTCCGGCGTTGACCCTGGGGTTTTGACCGTCGTACGTTGAATTTTTTGCTTGCAACGCGTTGACTGGCGTTGACCTAAGGTTACGCGTTGTCCGGCGTTGACCCTGGGGTTTTGACCGTCGTACGTTGACCTTTTTGCTTGCAACGCGTTGACTGGCGTTGACCTAAGGTTACGCGTTGTCCGGCGTTAACCTTGGGGTTTTGACCATCGTACATTGACCTTTTGATCACAACGCGTTGACTGGCGTTGACCTAAGGTTACGCGTTGTCTGGCGTAGACCTTAGGGTTTTGAATGTCGTATGTTGCTCAGGTCACGAGACCAACTAAAGAAGCTGATGCGTCAGTGACTCTCGTATTTATAGGATTTTTGGCAAATCCCCAGCCATCAACGGGTTTGATGCGCCTTTACCGACTACCGTTTGAGTCGGGCTAGCATGCGGATTGTTCAAGTCCGTTCCAAGAAGGACGGTGGTTGAAGATGAAGAATTCCCGAGGGTCACCGCTAATATGACAAGCAAAGAGACCTCATCACGGGATAATCTCGAGTCGATTCTGAAAGCATCCCGGCGTCTAACCCGTCTGCAGTCTGGAGAAATTGCACGAGGAACTTATGGTAGGGTTCGGACAAGAATACCTTCAGAAGGTGAAGAGTCGGATAACTGCTCCGCAGTTGCATCAGATAATACAGCGTCCATAAGCGCGGAAGAAATGGCCAAGATGCTTGAAGACGCTTTGGCTAAACAGAAAGAAAGTTTCAAGTTTGAGATGCAGATGGCCATGCAGACTATGAGAGAGATGCATGAGCAACAAATCCAGGCGTTCAGGAACCAACAAGGTGAACCAAGTCACCGTAATCAGGTTGTTCAGGAAGAAGAGCACACGGATAGGGATGGAGCTCACAATGCCAATAACCCTCCCGTCAATGCAGGGGGTGGTAACGAGGATGCCAACGAGGATACAAGTGAAGACTTGAAGATCAAAGATCTCGAGAGCAAAATCAACACATTGATCTCCGCTCAAGAGACGAAGAAAACAGGCATTCCCTGTCCATACCCAAGAGAGTGGGAATCGATCCCCTATCCGGCGAAGTTCAGTTTAATCAACTTCACGCCGTTTGATGGGAAGGGTTCCCCCACTCAGCATTTGATTTATTTCAAATCGCACCTGGGTATTATTTCCGGCAATGAGTCTCTGATGGTGCGGTCATTCGTCGGCACTCTTCGCGGAGCTGCCTTTGATTGGTACCGTCGCCTCAAGCCAGGAAGCGTAAATAGCTGGGACGACATGGAGACAAAATTCCTCGCTAACTTCTTCGACGACGACACCGAGATATCTATCGGATCATTGCTCGATGAGAAGCAGAAGGACGGGGAGTTAGTCGACACCTTCGTCAAGAGGTTCCGGAACAAAGCGATGAATTGCCGGGACCCGATCACCGAGGAATCCATTCTCCAGACTTGCTATAACCGTCTGACACTTGGAAGGATCTGAAGGTTCGAGGGGAGCAGGCTGAGCGATTCCTTAGAAGGAAAAAGGCCGAGAGGAACCAACCGACGGATAATCCGCTGAACTCAAACTTCGCCTCTCGTAATAAGGGCAAGGCACCTGCAGCTGCTGGTGGGGCTAATCAAGCGTCGCAACAGCAATCTCGAAGGCAGCAAAAGACTTCGGGTCCGAGACTCCAAAAAGAGTACTCTTTCAAGGACGAAGACGTTCCAGCCATCTTCGAATCCCTCCTTGAAGGTAACAAGATCAAGCTACCACCTATTACAAATCAGGAGGAAGCTGACAACACTACGGACCCAAAGTACTGTGCATACCACAGGAGGGTCGTTCATCCCACCAAGGATTGCTTTACTCTCAAGAATAGCATTCAGACCTTGGTTGAAGTCGGCGTCATAACGCTAAGGTAAGCCAATTGAGAATGGCAAAACTCCAAAGAGTATACGAGTATAAACTATTTCTCAATCCTCCAACCGGTATAAGAGGTTAAATTACTCCCTGATACTCCAATAGGTATATGAGTCTAAACTGTTTCCCCACTTTTGACGGGAAGTTTCTGGA
>NC_033802.1:66325179-66332679 GCF_001876935.1 Asparagus officinalis
TGGAAGATAGGGCTCGATGTGGCAAACATCCCTTATCCTGAACAACAGATATCCAGGTCGAATATTCATTAACCATCTGAAACACCCGACATCCAAGATAGTGCGATTCTGCCTCGGGTCTTCAGCATCCACTAAGGTAGTGTTGTAAGTACCGGAGAACTGAGGGAAGCAGGGGAAAAATTCCCAACACTTGTGAATTTTAAACTGCCTCGTTATGTCCGGCTCTCGATGTTTGCTCCATTTGCAATTCTCGAGATTTTGCAACAGAGGGACACTGAGATCTACCGTATCAGGAGCCTCCATTAAATCTGGTCGATGAAGTACCAACCAGGCCATTAAGTAAGTATAGGGCAGCTCCAGCTTCGGAACGGACAGGCTGGCGGAAGGTTTCTTTTTCTCCTGGGTAAATACGGAGATTAGTTGCCGCAATCCACTATGAATATCGCCCACCATAGCGGGAAGCAAAGATAATTTGCGCCCTGTAGCCAGCTGGACGGCCGGATACAACACTTCCATTGGCATCGCATCTGCGGATTGATGGGGAACTACACATCTCTTTAACCATAAGGCTAGAAAACCCGCCAGCAGAGCAGTAGGGCTAATCGGAACACCAGCTTGCCACAGATAAGAGCGGAACTTAGTGCCGTGCAAAAATCCATCTTCTGAGCGCGAAGTATAAGATTGCGCGTTGGTTTTCTCTAACAGACGGTTAATTTCATCCATACTCAAAGGAGACAATCCGCACACATCTGCCGAACGGACATCCAGGTTCTTGAAGAGATAATCAGCGAATTGTTTTAAACTGACTTGAGGAGACTTCTTTCTGGCTTTGGGCTCCATCTCGGCCATGGCTATATGATAATGACAGGTCAATTCCCATAGAGTGTCATAGGTCGCAGTCGAGCTATCTTTCATCTTAATCAGCTGATTGGTGGTCGGAAAGAACTCTTGATATGGGACATCGCCCATAGGCAAAGCAGACACTTGCATCATTTCATGCAGTGGTAGTCCAAGTTCCCCGTTCTTGGTAAAGAATGTATTGGTGTCCGGGTTGTAGATCTCGAACAAACAAAGGAAATGACTTACACTGCTCTGCAAGCCATGCATGGTGGCACGAATCGGGACATCCAACCCTAATCCTGCTAATTCTCGCCCAAAACGTTTCAACACATATTGGGTCATCCTGGTCCACCACCACTTGTTCCCAGAATAATGGACCCATCCATAACACCTGAAAGTCTCTCTGGGCAATCTTTTTCCTGCTGCCGCTAACCGGTTCTTCACAGTGTTGGCTTGCACTATCTTTTCGTTCTGAGGAATATTGTCTTGTCCTAAGACACCCGGATGAAGTCCTCTCACATGAGCTCTTTCACTGGAACCTGGAGTTGCTTCCTTTCCAATGAAACCACAATGAATGTGCTCGTGGTTTTCGGTTAATTTCCAGAACATCTCTCGTCCAACTGATAGGTTCCTGAACATTAACAGTGAATGATCCCGAGGGATAAAAGGCAGATATAAGAATGATGATCCACTCTGGTGCAACCATTGCGCAGGCTGGCAGAAAGCAATCTTCGGATCTTTTACCGAGTCACCAAATAAGAAATCTGGCTTCCTTATGCATTGATTCGAGTCTTGCTCCGAGATCAAGGGCGCATCTGTGATTAATCGTCGTAGAACACGACAACTACCTCGCTGGATTAATTCACTATCACTTCCGTTATAATCAGATTTAAACTGGGGAGAGAATTCAATTAACGGGATCCCCTCGTAATAAGAGTGGGTCACGCTACTCCGGCCAGTAATCACATCAGCAGTAAATGTGGTAGAAGGAAATCGGACTGATAAAAGAGGCATACACATAAATGGTGTAAGTGTCATCCTAAAATTTTAGAGAAAAACGGTATATCTCATTCTATAAGATATAGTCGTTATCTCATAACAGGTGTGACGATTTTCTATCCACCATATGTATAAAGGAGGTATGCGGGCATTATAACGGCATACCAAAACCTTTCAATACATATGGGATGATGTAAAATCGCCCCTGTGTATTATGAAGTGTGTTTTGTCAAAGCAAAACAAACACTTTTAAGCGTCGATCCCCTCAAAGGAGGATACCGGCTCTTCTCGAAGGTACCTCAAAGGATACAAACGAGGATCTGCAAGCAAATACAGGTGCATATATATATGGAATGGACGAAATACAATATTTAAATTCGTGAAAAGGTGAAAGAAATATACCTCCACGTGAGATCGCAGCAGGGGCAGCCTCCTCAGGGCTCTGAACAGTCGGTCGGATTCCCTTCCCTCGAGCTCTACGTGGCGACATGATGAGTATGTGATCTACATTGAAATCCAAGAGGAAGGTTAAGATTTTGAACATGAAATCGACAAAAAAATAGGACAAATACAACTGAAATGCTGCATGCACAGTCACAGGTTGCCAAAAGTCAAGATTTTGAAGAAAAGAGGGGAAACAGACCTTTCAAATCCAAATGAAATCTCTTCAAATCGAAGCACCACCAAAGTCAGAAACGAAGAGAAGAAGAAGAGGTGAAGAACTGGTCGAAAATCGCTCGAAAATCGCCCAAGAATCGCCTGAAAATCGCAAAAAAGTCGACGTGAAAAAACCCTAAAACCCTAAGTCCCGACTTTTATAGCCTCTGCCTCGCTGAGCGAGACAGAAAACTCTGTCTCGCCGAGCGAGACAGTAAACTTTTCTGTTTTGCACTATGGAACAGTGGAATACTCCAATGGGTACACGAGTCTAAACTGTATTCCCACCCTCAACAGGAAGTTTCTGGAGAATATTAATCTGAATATTCTTAAGGATAACCTGAGGAATTCTCAATGGATATACCAATTCAATGGTAAACGCTGAATTCACAAGAGCAAGTATCAACTTCAATTCAAGATCTCGACAACGGTCAAGCGATAAACGCGACGCCGGGAGAACGTTAGCTATTCTACGAAGAACTGGATAGACTAACAGCAGAAGAGGTTAAACATTGAAGCCATTTACAAGTCCTTTCATACGATCTATTCAGCCAAGCATTGAAGGGATCGTAAGTAAAATCTATCTTATCCAAAGTATCCCATGCTCCTCTATAAAAGAATGAGTCTGGAATACTTTGGAGGGGGTATCTGTAGGCGTCAAAAAATGCTAATAGATATCCCAAGCATAGAGAAGATCACTCAAAAATTCACAAGAAAGGATTTCATACTGTTTTGGAAAAATCAAAACAAGTATGAACTGTCTCGCCAGCGAGACAGTCTTTGCTGTCTCGCCAGCGAGACAGTGTTGAAATAGTCAAAACTACATTTGTAACTGCCCTACACGTGTCCATTAACTGCCAAGGGACGTGGGAAACATCATGGGCGAAAATCACGTGGATAACTGCCAAAATAACGGAGTTTGAAACGTGAGAGAACAGTTACAGCGAGAAACTGCCATTTTCCGAGACAGCATTTACTGTCTCGCTGAGCGAGACAGCAAATTTACTGTCTCGCGGGTCGAGACAGCAAACGCTGTCTCGCCCAGCGAGACAGTAAACACTGTCTCGCCGTACTGACTTCTTCGATTGTTAAGTTTTTGCAGTTACTGACCCTTGAGGCTATAAATACCCCCCTAGGGTCACTTCTGACGAGGATCGAGCATTTGTTAGAGCATTCCAGAGCAGAGAGAGCAGAGATTTGAGTTCTTTTCTTGCAACGCCTTGAAATTAAGCTTCGACTTGATTTTAAGAAGAACGACTATCTTACTTCGATAAGATATCGTTTCAATTTCTACTTCGATAACGAAGTTAGAATCATAAGCCCCCTCTTCACGATCTGTGAATCGGCGGTCCACGAACCAAAGCGTTCCCGGCACAGGCAAAGTCCCACGAAAACGAGAATTGATAGACGATTTTCGTGTTTGTTTCTCAAGAGTTGTAATTTTTGTTTTGTTGTGTAGAAAAAGTCTTATAAAAAGATTATTCTTTCGAATTTGTTGTAATCGAACAAAGTTATAATGAATTCCACAGCAGCGACTTTTGAACCAAACAAGCTGGCGACCACAGTGGGAGCCAGCGGTCTCGCTGCCGAGACCGCGGTGTCGCAACCGATCAAGATCATCATCAATGAAGAGATCGAATACGAATTCGATCAGGCGAAGTTTGAGGAGTATTTATCATCCTCATCCGCGAAATCTTCCTCGTCTCGCAAATATAGGAAGATTTCGAAAAATTTCAAGTCTGCAATTCCAACGGAGGCCGCAGACAAAGATTCTGGCTCGATCGTTGTTAAGGAATCTCCTTGCAACGTCCCTGCTCAAAACGACTCTACACCAGTTACGGAGTCGTTGATCAATAGCTCACCGGTGCTGACGAAAAGAGCTCGTCAGAGACAGCGTCAGCGCCGTGCTCGACAATTGGCTAAGGCCATGCAACAAACCGACGGGGTCCATTACTATGCGGACCTAAAGTCGAGAAAACAGAAAATGACCCAGTTGCCTCAATGGCAAGATAATCATATTTCTGCAAAGCTTACGACGGAGGAATGGACTCTCGTCAAAAGGGCCCGTTCAACCCTTAAAGAACGGATACAAAGGCGTAAGGCGAAGGCTGCCCACGCTCGCGCTCTTCGTCAACGAGCGCAAGAAACCAAGAAAGAGGCGGTGACTGAAAGGCCACCGACCTCATCCCCAAATCTCCTCTCGAAATCCCTATCAGCAAACATCATCTGATAAAGGAATTCAGCTCTCAATGACCTTTTGTAACCTATTTTCCTATCAAAATGCATGAATAATCAATTTATTAGTGAAAGAGAAATTCAAAGATCCTCATTATTAGTGAAATAACAATGTTTAAAAACACACAATAAACTGCAATATAACCAGTGAGACCTCCTAGTTGCAATAAAGATTTAGAAAATATCAATGATTTTGAATACAACCCCAAGAAATTTATGATCTGAATTAGTTTTAGTGTATGCTGCAAACATGGTCCTTTGATACCCAACGACTGAGTGCTTGTAACAAGCAAAGAGCAGCCAACAATTCAGTAATTATTTTTACGATGAGATTATTTCGTCATCAATGACCAAGATGAAAATGAAAATCCCATTGAATTAAACTTCGAACAAGAGTTCAAGTTTAGACATAAGTGTAGGCGTCTTCTACGAAGAACTGGATAGACTAACAGCAGAAGAGGTTAAACATTGAAGCCATTTACAAGTCCTTTCATACGATCTATTCAGCCAAGCATTGAAGGGATCGTAAGTAAAATCTATCTTATCCAAAGTATCCCATGCTCCTCTATAAAAGAATGAGTCTGGAATACTTTGGAGGGGGTATCTGTAGGCGTCAAAAAATGCTAATAGATATCCCAAGCATAGAGAAGATCACTCAAAAATTCACAAGAAAGGATTTCATACTGTTTTGGAAAAATCAAAACAAGTATGAACTGTCTCGCCAGCGAGACAGTCTTTGCTGTCTCGCCAGCGAGACAGTGTTGAAATAGTCAAAACTACATTTGTAACTGCCCTACACGTGTCCATTAACTGCCAAGGGACGTGGGAAACATCATGGGCGAAAATCACGTGGATAACTGCCAAAATAACGGAGTTTGAAACGTGAGAGAACAGTTACAGCGAGAAACTACCATTTTTCGAGACAGCATTTACTGTCTCGCTGAGCGAGACAGCAAAATACTGTCTCGCCCAGCGAGACAGCAAACACTGTCTCGCCCCCAGCGAGACAGCAAACACTGTCTCGCCGTACTGATTTCTATGATTGCTGAGTTTTTGCAGTTACAGACCCTTGAGGCTATAAATACCCCCCTAGGGTCACTTCTGACGAGGATCGAGCATTTGTTAGAGCATTCCAGAGCAGAGAGAGCAGAGATTTGGGTTCTTTTCTTGCAACGCCTTGAAATTAAGCTTCGACTTGATTTTAAGAAGAACGACTATCTTACTTCGATAAGATATCGTTTCAATTTCTACTTCGATAACGAAGTTAGAATCATAAGCCCCCTCTTCACGATCTGTGAATCGGCGGTCCACGAACCAAAGCGTTCCCGGCACAGGCAAAGTCCCACGAAAACGAGAATTGATAGACGATTTTCGTGTTTGTTTCTCAAGAGTTGTAATTTTTGATTTGTTGTGTAGAAAAAGTCTTATAAAAAGATTATTCTTTCGAATTTGTTGTAATAGAACAAAGTTATAATGAATTCCACAGCAGCGACTTTTGAACCAAACAATATCGTCTTTGTATATTGCTTGTTGATTATATTGCCCACTATCTAGTTTAGATTGTTTACCCTTGTGTTAATTATATATCCTTGCATATATCTCATAGTATATCTCATTGCTAGGATATTGCTCTTTGTTTATATTGCTTATTCTTGCTTATAACATATTGTATATCTCTCTTGTAAGAATAATTTGTTATTAATTTTAATTGGTATAAAATCGGATTAGATTAGTATAAGACCCTACTCACCCCTCCTCTAGGGTCTAACACACCATGCCCTCCCCTAGTTGTAGGATGTGACCACATAGGGATGATGAGAGCCATGCCTCGTCATCATCCAAGACGTGGAGAGTGGGTAGGCCCACTCCCTCAAGCAAGCAGCCTGCTTGCATTGATCAGGTGAGGCTGGCAAAGCTACAGGCGAGCTCGAGAGCTGTATGAATGCTCAGGCGAGCTTGCAGGTGAGCTTGGCGAACATGCGGGTCGGCTGGCAGGCCCCTCTAATATGTGAGCTAGTGTCCGTTGGCAAGCAGAGTTCATGCAAGCAAACTCCCTGTAGGCGTTGATCCTTATGCAAAGGACCCAGACGATCCGCCATTGGCTTCTTTCTTTTGAACAAGTCTACACTGCCGTGAGGCTTCAGTGGAAGTATCAGATCAATAAGAGCAGGGGCGGAATTCGATGGAACAGGTGCAGAATGTCTCCTTTCTTGACCCTGGTGCGGGTCAGATCCATGGTTGGGAGGGTCGGATTTAGGTGACCCGCGAGCTAGAGGGTCGGATTTAGGTGACTCGCGGGCTGGAGGGTCGGATCTGGGTGACCCGTGAGCTGGAGGGTCGGATCTGGGTGACCCGCGATCTGGAGGGTCGGATTTAGGTGACCCGCGGCTTGGAGGGTCGGATTTGAGTGACCCGCAAAGTGGAGGGTCGGATTTGGGTGACCCGCGAAATGACCCGCGGCTTGGAAGGTCGGATTTGGGTGACCCGCGAGCTGGAGGGTCAGATCTGGGTGACTCGCGAACTGGAAGGTCGGATCTGAGTAACCCGCGAGCTGAAGAGTCAGATTCGGGTGACCCGTAGCTTGGAGGGTCGGATTTGAGTGACCCGCGAGCTGGAGGGTCGGATCTGGGTGACCCGCGAGCTGGAGGGTCGGATCTGGATGACCCGCGTTTTTCGATCTTTTCGGCCGCTGTTTCGGACTTTGGCCTCCAACTTTGATGTAGCCTTGGTTGTTTCCCAACTATGTCCTTCTTCTGCATCTTTTGTGCT
>NC_033802.1:66337679-66339295 GCF_001876935.1 Asparagus officinalis
ACAGATATGATCATCTTGTTGACGCACAACATGTTGACACACGCAACCCAACACCGATCGATGACCATCAACCGCTGTTCAATGCGGAGACATCACCGAACACCCAATCATATCTCCTCCTTCTTCATATAAGACCAATCGATTGCCATGCCATGTAAAAACTCTGAGAATCTACTTGTTCGAACAAAATAGAAAGTAATAATCCACATTAAAAAAACAAGAGCAAAGATACGAATTTTACATGGTTCGGTAATTGTCTACATCCAATATCCACGGGGAGAGATTTGAGTCATCTTTATATCAGAGATTAAAAAGAACAACCTTTCTTATAATCTCTAACGATTCCAAAAGACACCCTCTCTCAATATCACCAAACGGTTTCTCAATAAACCCTAGATTTCTCCTCAGTTTTCTCTACATCTCGCTTATAATACGCAACTCTCCTTGGCATTTCTTATGACTTTTTTTTAACAATAAATCTTTCAAGGAGTATTTAAAGAGCTTTTCTCCCGTCTTGAACCATGTAAGATTTCTTTTTTGGCTTAGATTTTTAATTTTAACCATCTTCCAATTAGAATCCAATTATTCTTTTCAATAAAATTCAATTCTTAAATACAAGGCTATTTTGGAACATATATCTTCATGTATTGATCCCAATGTTATAATAGGATTGTTTGGGCACCAGTACTACTCACAAGTCTAGGGCTTGCCATCTTTTGACTTGAACTATATATTGATAAGAGAGATAAAAAGGGAGAGGTTCTTTGAATCAAGATGATGGATATATAATTTTTATTGACTTACATGCGATACCTGTAGACTTGTTGTGGAGTTGTTGGAGGGTGGTTGTAGACATGTGCTTAAAGGGAGAGCCCCTTTCTCTGAAAATTATAAGGGTAGCCATTAGTTACATACGGTTAAGAGTGTTGTAAGAACAACATTATTTAACAAAGTACCGGATGTATCTTTTGCCTAAAGACAAAAGGTTAAGGACACTTTATGGTAAATCTTAACTATAAATAGGAACAAGAAGAATATAACAAATTAAAAAGTTTAACTAATGTCTATTAAGTCATTAGTAGAAAAACAAAAGAAGGAGAATAGAACTTTGGTATCCAAAATCATAGGACCACCTACGGGAAAAATAAAGTGGTCCCTTTGTTATTATTGGTTTTTTTTTTAATAGGAGAAGTGTTCTCTTTGTTAGTCATTGATTTGGGAGAGCACCTCAAAGAAAAGATAAAGAGGAATTTTAGTACATTTGACGGAGTAACACAGGTCTCTAATAGGGTCTAAAGCATGAAAGTATTCAATATTTCTGATTCATTGCGTTCAAAAGCTTATGGCTTATGGAAATTGGGCTTTGACTTGTGGCCTTTTGCCCAAGCCTCTTCTTGCTTAGAAGCTCCGCCGCTAATTGCATTAGTATATCATAAAATAGTAATAATAGATAAGTATACTAAATGTTACAGTACTGCTTAGAAGCTCCGCCGCTAATTGCATTAGTATATCATAAAATAGTAATAATAGATAAGTATACTAAATGTTACAGTACTAATTGCATTAGTATATCATAAAATAGTAATAATAGATAAGTATACTAAATGTTACAGTAC
>NC_033802.1:66343222-66347510 GCF_001876935.1 Asparagus officinalis
CTCGTCCTTCCAGAAGCACCCGCAGGCGCAACGAAACTTACCCTGCTCCCACGAGTCTATATATACTCAAACCCCACCGAATGCCCAGCTCACGGACAGATACAAGACCCCCTCACAACCACTCACTCCACTGAAGGCGGCTCGCTGGCAAAATCTTTGTTCGGACAGTGTATAGGTAAAAAAAAATCAAATTTTTTTATTACATTCACTTTTAATTCAAAATTTTATGGAAACTATAATAGAGATTGTATTTTATTTTATTTTATTTTTTTTTGCCCCACCTTGAAGGGATGAAGGATTCCAAAGAAGGCGGCTCGCTGGCAAAATCTTTGTTCGGACAGTGTATAGGTAAAAAAAAATCAAATTTTTTTATTACATTCACTTTTAATTCAAAATTTTATGGAAACTATAATAGAGATTGTATTTTATTTTATTTTATTTTTTTTTGCCCCACCTTGAAGGGATGAAGGATTCCAAAGACTTCGCTGGAGAATTGTTCGACGCATTGGCTAGGAAGAGGAATATAACCTCGGGTTCAATCTCAAAAGAGGAGCTGAAAGAGTTTTGGGATCAGATCTCGGATCAGAGTTTTGACTGCCGGCTTCAGACTTTCTTTGACATGTAATTAATTACATTATTTTTAATTGGTTCTCTTTTTTAATTGTCAGTGATTATATCAAATGAGATTTTTTTTTTTAATTGAGATTTGTGTCATTAATGCAGGGTTGATAAGAACGCTGATGGAAGGATCACTGAAGAGGAGGTTAAGGAGGTAATTGAGAACGATCAGTAATAGGCTCTTCTAATTAAGTCTCATTACTATAATTATTCATGATTAAAGCAAAGGTTTAATATAATCTTATATATAACTGCAGATTATCTCTCTAAGCGCGTCCGCTAACAAACTATCCAAGATCCAAGAGCAGGCTGAAGAGTATGCTAGGCTAATCATGGAAGAATTAGACCCAAATGGCCTGGGCTACATCGAGGTACAATCTTTTATCTTCATTTTTTTTTAAAAAAAAGCCAAAAAAAATTGATGGGAATTAGTTAAATTTTTTTTACGATTTTTGTCAGATTTACAATTTGGAAACGCTGCTACTGCAAGCACCGAGCCATTCGGCAGCGCGAGGAGGCACGACGAACAGCAGGTACCTGAGCCAGATGCTGAGCGCGAGGCTGAAGCCCACGGAGGAGCCTAACCCCATAAGGCGGTGCGCTCGGAAGACCAAGTATTTTGTGGAAGACAACTGGCAGAGGACGTGGGTGATGCTGCTGTGGTTGTCGATATGCGCCGGCCTCTTCGCCTGGAAATTCATGCAGTACCGGAACCGAGCGGTGTATCACGTAATGGGGTACTGCGTTTGCACGGCGAAGGGCGCGGCGGAGACGCTGAAGTTCAACATGGCGCTCATTTTGCTCCCGGTTTGTAGAAATACAATCACTTGGTTGAGGAGTAAGACCAAGCTTGGTGTCATTGTTCCCTTCGATGATAATCTCAATTTTCATAAGGTATGATTTTTTTAAAAAAAAATAATTTGCATTTTATCTAATTAGTTAGCAACATATTGTATGAGCTTAATTTAAAACTTTTAATATTCCTTAATTAATGCTTGAGTATTATAGGTTTTAATATGTCTTATACATTTGTTTTCATCATGCATGATGTCAAATGATTTGCACCGAATTATGTTTTCAGAACATGTCGGTCGAGGTTTTTCTTCTTTTGAAAAATCTCTCTTTGTGAAAAGGTACTGAGGTAGTTGCAATCTCAGTTGTCATGAGGTGTGATTTTTTTTTTTTTTGAACAAATAGTTTGCAATATAGGAGCTTAATTTAAAATTTTTGATCCTTAATGCTTAAGTATTATAGTTTTTAATATGTTTAATTTCATCATATGCATGATTTCAAAGATTTTATATTGGTCAAGGTTTTCTTCTTTTGAAAAGAAATCTCTCTTTATGAAAAGGAAAGGTGGTTGCAATTATCTATCCATCTTTGTCTTGAGAAGAAATATTGCTAACAAAAGTCTCTAAACTTAGAAAATCCTCACTTGTGAGTGTAAACCTAAATGTTGCATGTTTAAATTAGTTTGTCTTTTTTCCTTCATATATTGCGTTAGTCAAATTTAGATACCTGTAATCAAGTTGTTCTTTCAAAACTTTCAACATCAACCTCACTTTCAAGTGTCCGGTACTTTTAGACAGTTTTAATCACTCAAGATACGTACTTGTCGAAAAACTGTTACAATCATCGTCTAACGTCAATCCGTTCACTGCGGACCGATGAAATTTTCAGGTGATCGCAGTTGGCATTGCCATCGGTGTAGGCCTCCACGCCATCACTCACCTCACCTGCGACTTCCCCCGCCTCCTACACGCCAGCGACCAGGCCTACATCCCGATGAAGCCCTTTTTCGGCGACACCAGACCCAATAACTACTGGTGGTTCGTCAAGGGCACCGAAGGCTGGACTGGTATCGTGATGGTCGTACTTATGACCATCGCGTTCACATTAGCCACCCCTTGGTTCCGTAGGGGACGCCTGAATCTGCCTGAACCGTTGAAGAAGTTAACGGGATTCAACGCGTTCTGGTACTCTCACCATCTACTGGTCATCGTCTACATCCTCCTCATCATCCACGGGATCTTTCTGTATTTATCGCACCAGTGGTACAAGAAATCGGTAGATATCCAATAAAAACACACTCAGTTTTGTAAGTATAGAGACGACATTCGTATGTATGATATATGTAACGGTAGTTTTTCTTGTATGCAGACATGGATGTACTTGGCTGTTCCGATGGTACTATATGGGAGTGAACGGTTGATCAGAGCCCTCCGATCGAGCATCAAACCTGTCAAAATACTCAAAGTTGCGGTGTATCCGGGCAATGTATTGTCACTACATGTATCTAAACCTCAGGGGTTCAAGTATAGGAGTGGACAGTACATATTCGTCAACTGTGCTGCGGTCTCTCCTTTCCAATGGTAAGTAATTGCTTATATTTATACAATCAAGTCTTAGACTCTTAATTAAAATAGTCAATTTGAAATACCTTAATTGATGTTTTTTTTTTTTGAAACTTTTGTAGGCATCCATTTTCAATTACTTCGGCGCCTCAGGATGATTACGTAAGCGTGCATATAAGGACTCTGGGAGATTGGACTCGTCAACTTCGAACAGTTTTCTCTGAGGTTTGTTATCGCTAGCTACTGTCATTTTAACTCAAAAGTTTAGGCTGTTATGCATTTTTAATCATTTTTACTAAATTCTTTTTATTGAATTCAGGTTTGTCAACCTTCTACAAACGGAAAAAGTGGACTTTTGAGAGCAGAAAATGATCGAAGCGGAAGCGGCATGAGTCCAATGTGAGTTCTCGGAAACAGCTTTTTTTTTTCTTTTTTGATCTTTCTTTCTCTTCATGAAATAATTATTAGGCGATATATATATTCTAAATCTTTAAAAATAAATTCATTTTCATTTTTTTTTTCGCTCATTACTAATTCACGCGTATGTTGCCTTTGGCAAGAAGGGTTGAAGAGTTTGGTAATGTAGGTGGGATTAATAATAGCTGTTTAGGTTTCATTTTGTCAAAGTTTTTGATAGTCAAAGTTTTTGATAGAATCTTCACTGATTTTTGGGGCCATGATGAAATTTTTTATTGTATGGGCATGTCCTCTTAAATGAAACAGCTTTGTTTTCTTCCCATATTTATGGAGGTATCCTTCTCCAAGGTGGTGATGGTCAACACATTTTTTTTCAATTCTAAATAGTAAATGGAAATAAAAAAAAAGTTTCTCATACGACCCTTAGAAGCAAGGTACGTATATTGCCCCTCAAGTTTAGGAAGCTAAGGTTTTTAAGTGAAAACTACACCAAGTTTTAATCTTGAAAGCTACAATGGATAGACGAAAACAAATGTGTGAGTGATCACTAGAGTTATTTATGACTAGGGCTAAATCAAACATGATCATTAACAAATAGCTTGTTAATTGTTCTTCTAACTGTTCGGTTATATTCGATCCGGTAGTTCATTTATAAGAGCAAACGAATAACTTTTTTTCATTACAATTTCGCGGCAGCTTTCCTAAGGTCCTAATTGACGGACCCTACGGTGCACCGGCCCAAGACTACAAGAACTACGAGGTCGTCCTGCTCGTGGGCCTGGGCATAGGAGCCACCCCCTTCATAAGCATCCTCAAAGACATCATCAACAGCATGAAGCTCGACGACGCCGAGGGCCCCACGGACGTCGAGGCCGGCACGGATAACGGCACCGGCGGCA
>NC_033802.1:66347520-66358499 GCF_001876935.1 Asparagus officinalis
CAGCAACGTCAGGACCAACAAGTCCTCGTTCAAGACCCGACGAGCCTACTTCTACTGGGTGACCAGGGAGCAGGGCTCGTTCGAGTGGTTCAGAGGGGTGATGAACGAGGTGGCGGAGAACGACAAGAAGGGGGCGATCGAGCTGCACAACTACTGCACGAGCGTCTACGAGGAAGGAGACGCGAGGTCGGCGCTCATCGCCATGCTGCAGTCGCTGAACCACGCCAAGAACGGGGTCGACGTTGTGTCGGGGACTCGAGTCAAGTCGCATTTCGCTAGGCCCAACTGGAGGAACGTGTACAAGAGGATCGCGCTCAATCACAGAGATCAACGCATCGGTACGTGTAAATATTCACCTTTAATTGCCACTTAATGTTAATTTGTTTGGCTTGTAGTTATGTTAATCGTAGCATACTTACATGCATCATCGCATTACCGTTTGGCAAAGGGTTAAGTGAGGGATTAATTAAGGATAATTAACCTCTTCTTAACCCGCCAAAACACAAAAAAATATCTATACAATGGTTAAAGTGAGTTAACCATCCATAATCTGCCAAACATAAAAAAAAAATGTAGAAGAGTTAAGCTAACCCTCCTAGAGGGACTAAAATGAGTTAACCCCTCAAAATGAGGGGTTTACTGATACTCCTATTTAGAAGGGTTAATGGTTAACCCTTCTAATTATAAAGAAAATAGTCAAAATCATTGTTATTCCCAAACACTAAAACTGATCATAAATGACTAAAATAAAACTTATTTAACGGGTTAATAATTTAGTCCTTCAGATTATCAAATGGGCTAAGTACATTAATCCTTCTTTTTAACCCCTCTTCCTTAACCCAAAGAGTCTACCGACTAAAATAAAACTAATATAAATATCAAAAGGTTGTTTATAACTATTTAAACCTTGGAGTTATAGTGTTGCCACGTATATATATAGCTCACAATCAAAATGTTTATATTTTTTTGTCAATTAATGGAATACTTATATTTTCACTTATAATCTAGTCAAGCACACAACTTTGTGAACTGACCGACTGTAAGCTGTGCGCGTTTTTTTAATATTTTCATTTTTACCCCTTGGTAGAATTATCATTTACAAACTTAGGAAAAGCTGGCTAGGGCAGGGTGGTTGTGTTGCCCTATTTGAACAAGCGTGTGGGGAAAGAACTCAAAAATACTTTTGATCGCACAAATTTAGATGGCCAGCGATAATTAAGGACCAGTCAGCATTGATTGAGGTGGGGTCCTCCTCGTGTTTGAAATTATTTTAGGTTTGGTGTTGAATTCTTGTACAATAATTAATATTGCTTGTTGTTATCACTAATGCCAACTTTCATCTAAAGAGACAAAACATTTTGATGGGGGAATGACCTTGGATTGGAAACTTTTACAGCTCACTTTTGTTTGCAAGCTAGCCAGCTAGTGTCCCTGTTTCTCTTACCTATCTTTATCAATATAATTGACTTTATGAACTAGCACACCACCGGACACATCCTCAGCCATACTCTCTCTCTCGTTACAGTGCGGGAGGATCATATGAGAATTTTTTTTAAAATTCTCATGTGCCCCTGGCACTGTAGCAGGAGAGGGAGGGTGCGTCAGGTGACGTGCCTGTAGCACCTCTCATAAGAGAAATGTGGCAGAGCTTCGTTGTACGAGTCATCTACAAAACTGTGCCATTTGGTAATGAATCCTATACTTTAGTAGAGAACCCAACTTGCATTTTATGAGTTTTGAATCTTATCTATTCCTTTTTTTTTTTTTAATTGCAAGACCTTGAACGGGGACAAAAAAACAACTTTTGAACGTTGAAGTCATGGGAGCAATAGATCAATGAATCACCTAATAACATTTACTCTTCATTGAGACCAAGCCACGTACACATATATATAATAACAAACATTAATGATAGAATATTATTTTTGTCGTGTTTAATTTCTCACGTCCTTCCGATATGCAGGCGTATTCTATTGCGGGGCTGCGGCGCTTACGAATGAATTGCGGCAGCATGCGTTGGATTTTTCAAGAAAGACCACAACAAAGTTCGATTTTCACAAAGAAAACTTTTGAAAGCATTAATTGGCATTAATTGCATAGGTTAGAGGAAGGAAAAACAATAATACCAATAATTATAATCAAAAGAATATATCGCTACATAATTATTGGATCCATGGTTAAAGACCACGTTGGATCCAATACACTTTCTCACTTTGTATATAGTACGTGTATGTATGGTTATAGATTATGCATGGTTAGTTTAGAGCAGAGTAGATTATATTCTTTTTCTTTGTTTGGAGCAAAGGAGCCAAGTAAAGATAGCCTCGAGGAAGTGGGCTTTTTTTTTTTTGAGAGAGAGAGAGATGAGTTGTCCCTCGCTACTTATGAGAAGACAAATTTAAAGTAGGAGGATATATATATAAAAATATAGGAGATTGTAATAATAATTTGGTTTGTTTTGGTCATCTTGTGCTTATGATTGATCTTGTTTGACGTTGATCTTGCTTTCATATATAGAAGAAGAGAGTCTTCTGATTTTGGCTTCTGCCGTGATGAATCACAGTTTTACCCTCTCTAAGGGCATCTCCAATAGCTTCTCTAAAATTTTCTTCAAATGGGGAAGCAAAAGTCATATTCTTCAAATTATTTTTACACCAACTCTAACAGCTTCCCCATTTTGAAGAATCCATTTTTTCCTCCAAAAATTTGGAGAATGCTGCAGATTTGGGGAAGCTTCCCTATTTTTTCTCCTCCATCCCTATTTTGGGAAATGAGATGGGGAATCTATTGGACCAAAAACCTAACTAAATTCTTCAAAAGTGAGATATGGGGAAGCTGTTGGAGATGCTCTAAAACAAGTTTGATTTTAGACTTAAACTTTAGAAGAAAACGATGTCATTCAAAACACAAGTAAAAAAAAAATTAGTTAATTAATTTAAACAGAAAATTCTCCAAATCAACACGAGAATTTTCCGTAATGACTAATATTTTAAAGTAACTTTTATGAATTGAAGGACTAATAAAACTTTATATAATATTCATTTAGATGAAAGCACTTAAGAGAATCAAAATTCCCGATGAAGGTTGAAATTTGGAACCTTAGAAGCTAAAATAATATTTGTCACTTCATTGAAACCAAACAACGTTCACATGTTAATTAATATATGTATATAGGGATTTAAATTTGTCATGTTTTCTCACGTCCGTCCAACTTTTAGAAGTATTCTTCTTTTGCGGAGCCGCCGTCTTGCCGAATAAATTGCGACAGCATGCCCCGGATTTCTCAAGGAAGACCCTTCTTTTGCGGAGCCGCCGTCTTGCCGAATAAATTGCGACAGCATGCCCCGGATTTCTCAAGGAAGACCACAATTTACAAGTTGGAACTTCCACAAAGAAAATGGCGACAGCATGCCCCGGATTTCTCAAGGAAGACCACAATTTACAAGTTGGAACTTCCACAAAGAAAATGCTTTTCTTGAAAATCAACCATAGATTAGACCGAAGCAAACCATGATACCAAGTATGATTAAGAGCATAATACATGATCATTGGATCCATACTTAAAAGAGCCCATTTGGCTCCATCGCCTTCCCCTCCAAATGTGTACACATGTGTATGCGTCTATACTTAGGGTCAATTTAGCAAACAGAGCAAAACTGGGTCAGGACCAGTCCTAGCCCAGTTTTGTACTAAACTAGTTTTGTTTTCGACCACACCTCTCCAATCCAAAGCAAAACTAGTTTAGTGATGCTATTTGGACGCAAAAAATAGAGCCGGATCTAGCCCAGAATTTTGACAAACAATAAACAACACAAAATTAGGCTAGGTATAGTCCTGACCTAATTTTACAAAGTTGAGAAACACTCCCTTATGTGTATAAAATAAATGAGGACCGTATATCTCTGCACAATGTTGGATGATATGTCACTGACAAAGCATACATAATTCAGATTAGCAACATACTAAGATCATGACTAATGATTTACAGTATGTCGTAGATATATGGATTATTAAAAACACATTGGTCTTGTTCACAAACAGAGATTGTTTGCTATTCTCATGCTTCCGACTCACTATTTAATCTTAGTTAAATTGTTCTTTATATTAATATATTTTGAATAGGCTGCTCGTACTATTTTATCAAACTAGTATAATGCACGTGCTTTGCACGTGAACATGTTATTGTATTAATATTATAATATTTAATAAATTATATATAAACATTTTACAAAGTTATTTAATTGTACTATGATTAAATTTTTTTAAGTTATACTATAATTAATAGGACAAATTTTTAAAAAAGACCCTTTTTTAATATTAATAAGCAAAATCGACCTCTTACAAATTTATTCAGCAAAATCGACCGCACGGGACTGCTAGTCCCGTGCAGTTCTCCCAAAACCCCCAAAAACCAACGAACTCTCACGCTCTCTCTCTCTCTTTATCTCTCTCGTTCTCACCTCTCTCTCTCTCATTCCAGCTCTCTCTCTCTCCGTTCTCTCTCTTCCTTCCACCAAGAATCCCTAACTCTAGCTCCACCACCCCTAGAACCCGCTGCCCAACAACCAAGCCCCGATTGCCCAGATCGCCGTCTGAACTCTTTTCGTCACGAGCTCGGAGGCTTCGTCGGGAACCTGGGCACCTACATCCCCATCGTCCTAGCCCTCACCCTCGTCAACCGCCTCGACCTCGGCACCACTCTCATCTTCACCGCCCTCGAGGGGGAGGGATTCTTGGTGGAAGGAAGAGATAGAACGGAGAGAGAGAGAGAGAGCTGGAATGAGAGAGAGAGAGAGAGAGAGGTGAGAACGAGAGAGATAAAGAGAGAGAGAGAGAGCGTGAGAGTTCGTTGGTTTTTGGGGGTTTTGGGAGAACTGCACGGGACTAGCAGTCCCGTGCGGTCGATTTTGCTGAATAAATTTGTAAGAGGTCGATTTTGCTTATTAATATTAAAAAAAGGGTCTTTTTTAAAAATTTGTCCTAATTAATACTCATACTATTATTAACATACATTTAATAGTTATTTAAATTAGATTATTATTATATTATTAAAAAAATTATTTAGGAGTATAATTATTAAATAATAATATAATCATTAGTTTAAGTAACATTATTGATATAATTAAACCATTTATATTATTAAATATTGATGTTATGGACATATTTTACTATAATATTTATTAAATAATGGCAGTAATTTTTAATATTATCTGACTTTACGTTGTAAAATATATTACCTTGCTCGATAATTAATATCATCTTAGTATAAAAAATTGGATGGTATGAATTAAAAATACTATTATTTAGGAAAAGTACTTTATATAAAATATTGGATCCTTGAAATTTATGATACATTTACTTCCAACAAAAAATGAATGACTCATAGATTTTAAAAATCTAATATTTTTATATAAAGTAAATTTTCTAAATAAAGTATTTTTAATTCATAATGTACAATTTTTATTACTAAGATGATATTATAATATTAAAAAGGGTGATATTCCTTACAATATAAAGAATCAACCCCTATTTATACTATTATTAATAACTATAATTATGTACAATATTTTATTAAATAAATAATTTTACTATTTCATTACAATTAACAATTCTTTTATAATAAATTATAATATATTTATTAACTTTATTATCATTATAAATTATTAATATATTCTAGCGAGTGACCAAATATTTTAGGAAAAAGAAAAGAAAAGTACATGTCTCATAAATTTCATGGATCTAAATATTTTTATATAAATTAATTTTTTAAAATATTTTTTAAAATTTATAATGTCCAAATTTTTATTACTAAGATGATATTAGTTATCAAACAAGGTAATATTCTTTGCAACATAAAGAAGTAATCCTATTTATACTATTATTAATAATTATAATTATGTGCACTAATTTATTAAATGAATGACTTTTACTATTTTATATAATTAATAATTATTTATAATAAATTATCATATATTTATGAATTTTTTTATCATTATAAATTATTAATATATTCTAGTGAATGACCAAATAATTTGAGAAAATGAAGAGGTGCATAATTAATAAGAGGTTATGGATCATTAGTTTTATAAATAATGGTATAATTGCGACAGATAAAAAATTAAGAGGATAAAAAAGGAAATCAAAAGTTTTGACATGAGTATTCTCTTTTATAAATAGTATAGATTAAAAGAAATAAACCTATTGTTTACCATTTACTATATATAATTGATGGAGTAAGGATTCTATCAAAACACTCTATAACAAAAAAATGTAATGTATACCATGCATTACTAGTTAGAGAGTTAGTTTAGAAATTATAACTTTTTTATTTATGATGTAGATAATCTCATTCTTAACGGGTGGTTCGGATTTCTAATGTAGTTGATGGTCCCCCCACCCAAAAAATAGACAAGTAAGGTGCTCCTGGGCCCAACAATTTTTTAAGGAAGGGTTTTATTCACATTGTCCTGCTTTTTCTAAAAAAAAGGAAAAAAAAGGTGATACTCCATTTGCAAGTCCCCACCAAATTCAATAGCTTTCTTCTTCTTCCCATTTAGAAGTATTATTCTTTTGCGGAGCCGCCGTCTTGCCGAATAAATTGCGACAGCATGCCCCGGATTTCTCAAGGAAGACCACAATTTACAAGTTGGAACTTCCACAAAGAAAATGGGAAGAAGAAGAACAATTTAACTTGTGGTAACCATAGATTAGACCGAAGCAAACCATGATACCAAGTATGATTAAGAGCATAATACATGATCATTGGATCCATACTTAAAAGAGCCCATTTGGCTCCATCGCTTTCCTCCAAATGTATACACATGTGTATGCGTCTATACTTAGGGTCAGTTTAGCAAACGGAGCAAAACTGGGCCAGGACCAGTCCTAGCCCAGTTTTGTACTAAACTAGTTTTGTTTTCGACCACACCTCTCCAATCCAAAGCAAAACTAGTTTAGTGATGCTATTTGGACGCAAAAAATAGCGCCGGATCTAGCCCAGAATTTTGACAAACAATAAACAACACAAAATTGGGTCAGGTTCAGTCCTGACCCAATTTTACAAAGTTGAGAAACACTCCCTTATGTGTATAAAATAAATGAGGACCATATATCTCTGTACAATGTTGGATGATATGTCACTGACGTAGCATGCATAATTCATATTAGCAACATACTAAGATCATGACTAATGACTTACAGTATATCTCTACACAATGTTGGATTATTAAAAACACATTGGTCTTGTTCACAAACAGAGATTGTTTGCTATTCTCATGCTTCCGACTCACTATTTAATCTTAGTTAAATTGTTCTTTATATTAATATATTTTGAATAGGCTGCTCGTACTATTTTATCAAATTAAAAGAAATAAACCTATTGGTTACCATTTACTATATATAATTGATGGAGTAAGGATTCTATCAAAACACTCTATAACAAAAAAAAGAGTAATTTATACCATGCATTACTGGTTAGAGAGTTAGTTTAGAAATTATAACTTTTTTATTTATGATGTACATAACTCATTCTTATCGAGTGGTTCAAATTTCTAATGTAATTGATGGTACACCTTAGATGTGATCCCCCNATGGTCCCCCCCCCCCCCCCACACACACACACACACACCCAAACAAAAAAAAGACAAGTAAGGTGCTCCTGGGCCCAACAATTTTTTATGGAAGGGTTTTATTCACATTGTCATGCTTTTTCTAAAAAAAGGGGAAAAGGTGATATTCACATTGTCATGCTTTTTCTAAACTAGTTTTGTTTTCGACCACACCCCTCCGGCCCAAAGCAAAACTAGTTTAGTGATGCTATTTGGACGCAAAAAATAGAGCCGGATCTAGCCTAGAATTTTGACAAACAATAAACAACGCAAAATTGGGTCAGGTTCAGTCCTGACCCAATTTTACAAAGTTGAGAAACACTCCCTTATGTGTATAAAATAAATGAGGACCATATATCTATGTACAATGTTGGATGATATGTCACTGACGTAGCATGCATAATTCAGATTAGCAACATACTAAGATCATGACTAATGACTTACAGTATATCTCTACACAATGTTGGATTATTAAAAACACATTGGTCTTGTTCACAAACAGAGATTGTTTGCTATTCTCATGCTCCCGACTCACTATTTAATCTTAGTTAAATTGTTCTTTATATTAATATATTTTGAATAGGCTGCTCGTACTATTTTATCAAATTAAAAGAAATAAACCTATTGGTTACCATTTACTATATATAATTGATGGAGTAATGATTCTATCAAAACACTCTATAACAAAAAAAGAGTAATTTATACCATGCATTTTTGGTTAGAGAGTTAGTTTAGAAATTATAACTTCTTTATTTATGATGTAGATAACTCATTCTTATCGAGTGGTTCAAATTTCTAATGTAATTGATGGTACACCTTAGATGTGATCCCCAACAAAAAAACAAAAAAAGACAAGTAAGGTGCTCCTGGGCCCAACAATTTTTTATGGAAGGGTTTTATTCACATTGTCCTGCTTTTTCTAAAAAAAAGGTGATATTCCATTTGTAAGTCCCCACCAAATTCAATAGCTTTCTTCTTCTTCCTTTTTTCCCCCTCTCTAAGGAATAGCTTACTTATATTTGCATGTTCATACATGTCTTTTTATAACTCATCTAGGATTCGATTTGATTCTTTGGTTTTTCATTGTTTAGAGCAAAAGCCAATAAAAAGGTAGCCAAGTGCCCTGCAATTTGATTAAATTTGGGGTTTCGCTTTTAGAAAGCAGCATTATCTTCCTCCACTAGTTATGAGAAGATTAATGCAAAACATGAGGATATATTGCAGATTATAATATTATATGATGTGTTGTTAGCATCGGCGCTTATTATGTGTTTTTTTTTTCCTACCCTTTTTTATGTTGACCTTGCTTTGCAAGAAAATAAGAGAGAGAAAAGGAAAGCCTTTCAATTTTGATACATGCCTACTCATTTATGGAGAGATAAAGATGAATTTGTCTTGTTGAAAAATAGCTAGAACGTTTTAAAATATGCTTGTATCAAATGATTCTAGATGGAACTTTACAATCTCCTCGCTCAACCATTTGTAGTGATTCAACCACAGCACAGTAAGACTGTGTTAACCTTTTCTTAAACAAAGTTCTTTATCATTATTCAACTTGTGTATAGTTAGATGGACAAATTTTCAAAACCAACCTATTTACAAATTTAATCTCAGAAAACAACCCACTTCAGATTTAATTGCAAAAACCGACCTGGTTTCAGCCTTGGCGCTGAAACCAGGTCGGTTTTTGTGAAAAAACTTTCGAAACTTCACGGGAGTTGAACTCCCGTGAAGTTTCCCAGTACAAAAAAAATAAATTTGAACTACGAAACTTCACGGGAGTTCAACTCTCGTGAAGTTTCGGATAAAAAATTTCAAAAACCGACCTGGTTTCAGCTCCAGGGCTGAAACCAGGTCGGTTTTTGCAATTAAATCTGAAATAGGTTGTTTTCTGCGATTAAATTTGTAAATAGGTTGGTTTTGAAAATTTGTCCATAGTTAGATTATGCTCAACCTTGTTGATAAGAATAATTGCTAAATAGTCCCACACTACGAGAGAAATGTGGGCTCTTGTGATCGGTCATCAATTTTGAAAAAACTGAAAAAGGATGGGCCTGACATTTTTTTTTTCTCGTGTAGTGTGGGAATAGTTTTGACAGACAATCTAGTTGTCACTAGTCTAACTTGTTTGGTTTGACCGTTTGTATAACCTTGAATCATATAGACAAGTTTTAACTCTCGCTAGACACTTAAAAATGACAATAGGAAATCCTTTTCGTGTGAATACCATGAAGTTCAACATTTTCCACCCACAAAGAACGATATTTTCTGATAAAAGTGGTAGGATAAACAACTCAATTTTGAATGCGATCCAGAGGAAAGAGCAACTAGAATTGCTAAACAATACAATTTTTCATGGAAGTTATTTTCTGTTCCAAAAAAAAAAAAAAGATTTGAATCCTAATATAGCGTTTTTCTCTCCTCTAATGAGAACCCAGAGACTCAGAAGGAACATTTGCTCATTCATACAGGTTGGACAACTACGCAACACAACCCATACTTGTTTGTACCCAAACATCATTGACCATAGTCCAGTCTTGAATGTGAAATCACTCATAACCAAATTTTTGTTTTAGTCAAGGCAAAAAATGAAAACACTATCAGTCACAACTTTTTGGCGTACAGCACAACTACCTCCTCATTTCATCATGATAGATCCTATGTATGATGTACTTGGATTAAGCTAAATCCTTTCTCAAAAATCTTCAATGAAACAACAATTATTATGTTCAAACCTCTCCTATTTCATCCCAGACATCTCATCCGTCCACAGAGATTGATTTCTTTAATCAGTGCAGCCACCACTCAGTCATGGTGTTTCAAAAACCAAAGTCAAAACATCTATATGCTTGGCAGTCGGCATCAGTCCAACAAAAGATAACATCACCTCGCTGCCTCCAACAACCTACATAAGTGGGTGACGACCAAACTATTGCAAGCACTAAAAGCATGCGCTTGAAGTTTGAATTTTAAGAATTTAGTTTGGCTCTTGTGTGAGTGGAACATAAAGAGAAATCCCTTTCGCCTCATTCACCTCGTCAATCATGTTGTCATCTTAAGTAGGTAATAGTGATAAGTTAGGCTCAATCCCGTGATGTAAGTTTAGCTGCTTTCAATTATCTTAAGTCATTTGTCAAAAGGAAAGTGGATTGGTTTACTCTTTTACTGTATTTTGATGGGCACTAAGAGAAGATGGACACGAGGTCTTCTCTTTTACCGTGGTGACCACAATAAGGATTTGGTTTAAGTGTAGTTGTAACAACCAAATCTGCATTGATGTCAGCTTGCTAGAACATGGAAAGATCTCATCAACAACAGAAACAAAATAGCATCAAATTCTCGACCAACGCTAGACACACGCGTGCTGTGGCA
>NC_033802.1:66358509-66375790 GCF_001876935.1 Asparagus officinalis
GTGTGAACCCCACGCGCGCCTGTGGCTAGGCCGCCTCCAAAGTCTCATTGCGTTCCAGATGAGCTATCAGCCTATATTTCGGATGAGCTTCCTTCGTCTGAAAATCACCACCCATTTCCCTTTATGTAAATGCATGTGTGCACAGTAAGAAGTAGGAACATAATCTATTATTCATTTCTAAGTGTCTATATCTAATATCTAACCATCTCTGCTCAAAAGACTAGTTCATTACCAAGTCTGTGCATTAAAAAAAGCTTGAGAAAACTAACTGAAGAAGACTTGAAGACACAAAATTGGATATAGATGAAAAATTATGCAGTCGTAGTGTTTTTTTTTTTTCTATTATGACCATGCATCACAGTTAGCTGCAATGAAGAAGAAGACATCAAACACAACTTTTACCTCCTCTTCCTCAGTTTCTGGAAATGAGGCTTCATTGGTTGACTGGAGCTCGTGTCAAGTGGCAGCAGCGGCTTCTTCAACTGTGCAGTTACTCCAATAGAAGGTGAAGGCACCTTCTCTTTTAACTGTTTCGGTGCTTCCAATCTTTCCAAAATTCTGCAGGTCTTATCGTCCAAATTTCTGCTCTGAGTTAGAGTCAAATCCTGGATTTTTGATTTGGGAATAGAAGCAAGAGAATAGTCATTATCATTCATTTCATCTACGATGAGAAGCTGCTCCCATTCCTCTGAAATGCATGAAGAGGTGTTATCGTCTTTGTTTTGGATGGAATCCTGTTGATGAGTAATTGTAGTGTTTTTGGACTCTGGACTCGTATCGGTTCTTTGTGGAATTGATCTGAAGAATAGGCTTGTACAGTCAGAAAAGAAAACCACCTCTAGTCCTTATTTAAAATGCTCGATCAAATCAAACAATGGTAGCAAAGAAATGGAATGGTGAACATGACCTAGCATAACTAAACGATAATAGAGATAAATTGAATCTTGACAGGAACAGATACAAATCTGAAAGTTCAAATCTAGTATGATAATTCTATGAAATAAACAGCAGCGGTCTGAATGCAGTGAGATAATTTCCTCAGGATCCACATTACTTCTGCATTTTATTTATGATACACAGGTCACTTAATAGTCTCAGATACCGTGTAAATTGATCTCTCAGTCCACATTAACAGTTATACTTCATCACCAAAGCTCCTGGTAAAGATCCTCAGCGAAAAAAACAGAAAGAAAAAAAAAACAACTTTGAAAAATGAAAAGGTAAATGTACAACACTTGCACCACCTTAAATTCAACGCCACATTGATAATCAAGAATCTTCCTATGTGTCATATGAGTAAGACAGTTTCTATCTACAAGTAACAGATAATCAAGATCTTCTCGACATGTCATATTAATTATAGATAATTCTTTGTTCTAGTGTAAGTCTCATGAATTTTCTTAATAAGGTAAGGCCAGTAATTATGTAGTAAAAGGTTTTAATTATCATCTTACATCATGCAATTTTTATATGATTTCTATAAGACCCTATGTACTTGCACATTTTAATATGAAAATGCTTACATAGCACAGTAAAAAGATAAATTATGTAACAGAGAGAAAGTTAATGTTGAAGGTGGTAATTACCCTAGTTGTAAACTCTCCTTTACAAGCCAATTCATTTTTGGGTGGAAACCCCTTTCATGCTGAAGAGGGTTATAGTCCCTTAGGTTCACCTGTAAAGGCAATCTTTATAAGTCTAAAATCTGGAAAAAGTAATGCACAACAGTCACCACAGTACAAATATGAACTCCATCTTATTTGATTATGATGTTAAATAATTCCTTTTTGAAGCTTTCTTGGTTTTGGCTCATTCTCTGAAGATATACCAGTTTTATTGCAAATGATGTTTTTTAATTATGATGATTATGACGATGCTAATGAGAGTGATTAACTATAAAATGAGGGTAAATTATTGTAAGGACAGTTAAATTTCTTCACCAAAAATACAAAAGAAACTATTGGATTCCAGTAAATTCTAGGATTTGAATATGGATTTAAATAACATAGGAAACAAATAAATTGGCTGGTACAAACCGTTGATAAGGAGGCATGAATAGAGTCCTTTATCTCCTCTGATATAACCAAGCCCTTTAAGCAACCCATATCAGGATTCGGTAAAACTTCCTCTGCTCCAGCAAGCCTCTGCAGCTTCCATTAAGTTATGACAGTCATATTCTTCCACAAGATCGTAAAAATGATAACTAGATGTAGATTTACTATGTTAAAGACATTAGTAACATGAATTAATGAGTTAAGTGTGGCAGATAAATACATGTTTAACATTATAAGAATTAATGCATCAGGATAAATTGGATTTCGTAGCTTCAGTGAAAACCGTCTCCACTTTGTGGATGGACACGCGTGTTGGAGAGGAGGTGCCATGCACACATGTTTAACCGATGTATACTGATTTGATAGTAGCAACTTAACATGTTTTCAGTGCTTACTGATTTCATGTCACCAATGCACACGGTGTTCACATAGTGCATCACGTTTATCAATACATATTGGTTTGATGGCACCAGTGGACAAGTGCAAAAAGGAATACAAATACATAAGATATAAATGCTATATTCTACAAAGATAACGCATCTGTTTGGCCACATACATATCAGATATATGCAGACGCGTCAAGCAGACATATTGATTTTCAAATACATGCACGTATAAGTGTGAAGTGATGTGCATTTGAAAGTACACAGATAAACACGCATGTAACCCGACCACCACACCCACATACAGAAGTACAGAAGATAAATATTTAAACATTTAGCATAAAGATTTGCTGCAGTTGACAAATATCGACTTCAGGCACCATTAAAACATGTCCCTGTCAGGTCTCTCCGTCGTCTCTGTATTTATGCTTGTGGCAAGTATTTTTAAAAATTTTGATAGAACCAAAGCAATGTTTTGTCTTTAGGGTGTGTTCTGCAACTCTTTAAAACTGGGCCTGATTTGATCCTGGACAGTTTTAGACTGTTTTGCTAATTGTTAAAAACTAGCCCCAAAGTGAACCATTTTGCTTTAGTTCACTTTTGGGCCTCTACAATGGTTTAGTTGTAGACCAGGAGGGAGTTGTTCCACAACTAAACCAGTTCTTTTCAAAACCAGTTTAAGGAATAAATGCGGCTCAAGTTAGTGAGTGGCCAAACTCACCCTTAGTGTGTGTGTGTGTGTGTGTCCGTGTGTCCATATGCAAACCTAAAAGAAAGTGTATTCCAAGAATCCAAAACCATTAATGTTCGAAAATACAGATATATATTCTAATTATTAGAAAAAAACACAATTCTGAGTATCTGGCAGAAATAAAATAATAGAAAGAAAGAAACATAACCAAAGCCGAAAAATGATTATTACTAACAGATTTAAGTTTGCCTTTCACTCAAAAACAGACTTACCCACCTAAAAAGTAAAAGCATTTGAGATACTATATATAGGATAAAAGGTTCAATTTACAAACATCTTTTCTGAAAGCCTAAAGGTATGAGACTTTTATACCGTTAGAAGTGTCATTAAGAGTTTAAAATTGTACCTCAAGGCAGTAGAAAACTACCACCATATCCATCAACGGATTGCATCTCCAGCAAGGATCCTTCCCAGGGGAGATAATTTACATCTAATTGATGGATATCAACAGAGTACTGACTGCAAATACACTACATCCTAACATTCCTGACATTCAAGATATACTTCCTACCCAAAAGATTCCTAATACCACAAACATGAGAAGGATGTTACCCTCAGAAACATAGCTCCTCTCTCTGAAGGTTGAAGAAGATAATAGCAATGAAAAGCTTCATTCACCATTGTTTCGGTATTACAAGTTGAAGAGCAAACCAAACCCTGATCGAGATGAAAGAGAGCTCCACATAACCCACGGAAAACTATATAAAACAACAAGAAGAAGAAAGATCAGAATCAACACAAGGAGCGTCAACCAAACAGAATACTCACTTTGAGCATTCGTCTCGGGTTTTTCACATTCATCAGAAGCAGCATCAAGCTCATAACATGCTGGAGTCACAATATAGGATGTTCCCAATATAAACCCTGTTTGCGACAAGATGCCCAAGATAAACTGACGATGATAAAACGAAACCATATTATGTCTGAATCAATTTTTCAATTATTATGAGCAAGACAATTTCAACCAGTACAAGGTTGAAATCTACATCACCTTCCAAGTTATAACACTATCCAACTAGGGTTATAGATATGAGCATATGAAGACCTGCTATAAGGATATAAGCAATACTTGTTTTTCAAGCAATTCAGGAGGATTTATGATCATTAACAGGCAAGGGGTTCACGGGCATATCCATATGCCAAAACAGAAGCAATATTTTTCTCCTCAATTGTCCTTTCTTTGTCAACGTTAAGAGTTAAGAATTAAGAATTGTGTGGTCAACCATATATTTACCAGACAAATTCTATAGATTCATGCAAAAGGTTCAACAATCAACAATTTAAATAAACTTCAATTGAAATAATAATATGCCATTTCATGATCCCATCACCATTCAAGCTACCAAATTGAGGTCAGCAATGGAGCATGATCTGAAGTCAAGAATGCTCAACAAAATCATTTATCATCTTTCAATGAGGTACAACCAGTTTAAAATGTTCTGCCTTGGGTTTAGGGTTGAACTGATTCATAGAGTTTTAAAAAATTCCTGTAGCATACGCGTCTTATTTCTCAGTCTAAACTCTTTCTTGATCTTAGTCTAAAAGAAAATTGGAGGATCTATCCTTGATCGCAGGAGCTTAAATTGCATTTACAACTAAGGTAGAATCTATTTTCCATTTCTCCTAAGATTTACAGGAAGTGCCGCTTTGGAAACTCTATCTTGATTGTGAGTTATGCGCAATCAACTAACATAAATTATATATTACTTTATGAGGCAGCCAAATTCCTAGCTGCAGCAACTAGGTTCTGTACAGCTTCTTGCCATAAGAAAAACCTTGAAGGGTAGTTGTAAGTTAGCTTCCGGTCATGCAGTTTAAGCTTGTTCAACAAAGGAGACAATGATGCGTGTTTCCTTGAGAAGGAAAGGGTCACGCGAAGACTACTCATCTAACGTTTTACCAGTGATCATTTTTAAGATGTGAACAATAAACAAAGCTATATTTCTTTTCGTAAAAGAACCTATAGGTCATTTTATGATGAGGCGAAAATGAAAATTCTAGTTAAGATGCTTCATTCTTAAAAGTACTTTCATGTTGAAGTAAAACAGATCATATTTCATATGTAGGAGGCATATTTTGCATACCTTCGTCTAGCGTGGCCAAGTTAGTGCGCTCAATAACATTGAAATTTATGGGCTCAGAGACCTGTCGAAGTTCCGAAAGACCTTCATAAGAGGATAGAAACAAGAAAGTTTGTTCTCCAATCCTCACTGCTGTTTTAATTAAATCAGATGGCTTGAGTTCACATCTTGTAACAGAGCAAAAGGATCCTTTTGTCTTGTTGCTGACTGCAATGCTGGTGGGATAACCATGGCATCTGCATGTCTACAACAATGTAATCAACATAATCATGATTCACAACCACAAGCCATTCTGCATATTGAGCTCTCAAATTGAGAAGATCAAACACAACATGTTTACAACCTATATAGACCATTTTGTTGTATTACTGATTGCAACACTGTTGGCAAAAGCCCTGGCTGGACTCGTGTTTATAAGGAAAACAATATAAACATAATTTGCAGAAAGAAGAATTATGCTGATTTATCCAATTAAAGAAAATCATACAAGGAAATATTTAACATGATTCACCATTCATTCCCAAGAAAGTAGAACATGATTATAAAACCAATAAAGTAGAGCTGCAAAATATAAAATAAGCAATAACATTTTAGACTGGTATTATAAAAGTACGTACCTAGCCTCTAATAGAGTACAACTATACTGCAGTTACATGCTAAACGTACATAATATATATGGTAATTATATCACTGTCAATCTAAGCCACTGATGCCAATCTCAAGCCAAAATAAATGGAAAAGAGAAGCATGCCCCTAGTTCAATCTTCTCTCTTCAATGAATGGAAACGTAGCAGTAAGTGCAACAACTGCACTCTGAAGTCAAATGTGATATGTGAGACTTGTATGAAATAATGGTCCTTAATGCTCATTTCCTGACCATTTGCGGTTGATAATTTGACATGTCGTATCTTGTAAAAGTTATAATAGGTTTTCTCGAAGGTTTCCATGAAAGATGAAACATAGAACACAGATCATACTCCTTGCAATTTGGGCTGCGTTTCCTTATATGAGTGAGAGGTTCGCTGGAATCTATAAAATCTTTGGTACTTGGGATAGAACATTCATGATTTTGTTCTCTTCTTGTTAGTTTTAAAAATGAAGGAGACAGAAATTCTGAGACGTGAAACACTTTCTTAAAGAAATATTTGTCCCCACTTGATATTCAAAGTTGCTTCGGGTTAATGCAAATTTTCTTCCCAGGATACAACAGAAAATGAAAATTCCAGTAAGCAAATCCGGAATTTTCCTTAATTCGTTGTGAAACAAGTTTGTAATATTGCAGATGTTTTTGATAGAAAAGATTCGAAAAAGAATTGTTATTTTAGATATCTGAGAACATAAACTATTTATAGGTTTGAAAAGGTGCTTCCAACAGTCACAACTTTTCAAAAAACTCCTTAGAGCAAACAGCCACTTTTCAACAGTCACTTGTCTTTTCATAATTTTTAAAATTCAAAATAACATTAGAAATAATATATTTAATATATAATTATATATATAAAAAATAGAACATTTAAGCGGCAGCGGCAAGCGTGCAAGGTGCTAAGTACGTCTAATAATCGCGTCAAAATCACGCATTATTCGCGCTACCCGCACGCGGGTTTAGAAGTCTACACTTTGATCCATTATTCAAAGCCCAATAAGCATTCAATGCTTTTAAACCTCTAAAAGAATGTTCAAAATTCCAATGTGGGACTATCTTTTTTTTTTAACAAACAAATACTAACAATCCCCCACTTTGTTTGAAAAAACATTTTAATAGTATTATATTTAAAAATAATCTGCAATATGTACAAAATGAGATAAGTATACATATGTAGAGGTATCTTTCGATTTAAACCTTTACTTAGTACAAATACCTCAAAGTTCTATCAAAGTCGTTAGTTGCCTTAACATTAAACTAATTACTTTTTGTGATAGAACCGAAGAATATTGTACATACACTAATCTCTTGTTTCAATGAGAATTAATATTTTAGCACTGTTATGGCCTTGTGCTTATTCCTGGTTCATGAACTCTTTAAAGAACAAACATTTAGCTCTTTTAAGAAGCGGCACCACTTCTAAGTTCATATAGGTGAAACGTCTATAATGTGTTTTTCATTACTTTAAACACACAACAATAATGTATTAGACTTTCATTAAGAGCATAACTCATCCTCTTATTCCGTAATGGACGATACTGACATTATCTTTTAGGGCTTAATGCGTCAATATCAATCAATCACTTTCAGAAACTTGTTATTACCCATTTAAACTATTTAACAGTTTAGTTCTAGTAAATGGTTGGGTTACCATTCCTGGTGATCTTAAATATAAGGTTTCAGCCTCATTTCACTTAATGTCATCTTGACTACCTCTCTTGCTAGAGGTTTTGTAAATGGATCAGCCAAATTTTTATTTGTCTTGACATAGACAATAGTTATGACACTATCTTGTATCAAGTGTCTCACATATTCATGTCTTAGACTTATGTGTCTAGACTTACCATTATATGTACAATTATAAGCCCTTAACAAAGTGGCTTGACTATCACAATAGATAGAGATAGGAGGCATTGGACTCGGCCATAACTTAATATCTAACAATAAGTTTCTAATCCATTCAGCCTCTTTACCAGTTGCTGTTAAAGCAATGAATTCAGATTCTATGGTGGAGTGTGAGATACATGTTTGTTTCTTGCTTGCCCAAGAAACTGCTCCTCCACCAAGTGTAAAAGTCATTCCAGAAGTGGATTGGTTGTCTCCAACACTAGTCATCCAGCTTGCATCGGTGTATCTCTCTAATACAGCCGGATAATCATTATAGAACAAACACAGATTTTTGGTTTTCTTTAAATATCCAAAAATCCTAGAAATGCTTTTCCAATGTTCTATACTTCTATACTTGGATTACTAGTGTATCTACTTAATTTGCATATAGCAAATACAATATCAGGTCTAGTACAATGCATAGCATACATTAAAGAACCAATTGTACTAGCATACTCAAGCTGTGCTACAACTCTATCAGAATTGGTAGTCAATTTGACACTGGGATCGAAAGGAGTGTTAACTTCTTTAAAACCAAGATGATTAAATTTATTCACTATTTTTTTAATATAATGTGATTGGCTTAAAGAAAAACCCCAACTATGTTTTCTAACTTTAATCCCTAAAATAGTATCCGCTTCTCCTAAATCTTTCATTTTAAACATAGAAAATAGATACTCTTTTGTCTCATTTATACCAATCATATTAGTGTCGAATATTAACATGTCATCCACATATAAGCAGACAAGCACACCATATTTATCAGTGAATTTAGAATAAATACACTTATCAGCACTATTATGTTTGAAACCATAAGACAGAATAACAGAATCAAACTTTTCATGCCATTGTTTTGGTGCTTGTTTAAGACCATAAAGAGATTTAATTAGTTTGCATACTTTTCTTTCATTTCCTGGAAGAATGAAACCTTCCGGTTGTTCCATGTAAACCTCCTCATTTAAATCTCCATTTAAAAAAGCAGTTTTGACATCCATTTGATGCACAAATAACTTATATATAGATGCCAAAACAATAAGAATTCTAATAGATGTTATACGTGCGACAGGTGCATATGTATCAAAATAACCTATGCCTTCTTTTTGTCTAAACTCTTTGGCTACTAATCTAGCCTTAAAAGCTTGAACAGAGCCATCAGAATGATATTTTCTTCTAAAAACCCATTTAAATCCTATTGGTTTTGATCCTTGAGATAAATCTACTAAAATCCAAGTACTATTTCTCATTATAGAATCCATTTCATCATTGACAGCTTCTTTCCAAAATAAAGCATCTCTAGATGACATTGCTTCTATAAAGGTTTTAGGATCACTTGAATTAAAACTTATAGGATGTTTATTTAAAACATTATTATTCCTATCACCTTCAACAAGAAAAATAATTTGTTCAGGAGAAATAAAATCTGAAGGTAAAGATTTCTCTTTTCTTGCTCTAGTACTTCTTCTTGGCTCTGATGTTTCTTTAGATGTATTCGTTTCCTTAACATGAAAATCAGAAATAGAAATATTATTAGAGTTAAGCAGAATAGGAACATTTTTAACATTTTCAGAATCTACAGAAAATTTATTTTCAAAGAATTCAACATCTCTACATTCAACAATAGTATTAGAAGATAAATCAAGTAGTCTATATGCTTTGCTATTTTTAGCATATCCGACAAAAACACTTTTAAAGACTCTAGGTCCAAGTTTTGTTCTTTTAGGATCAGGAATTCTATAATAAGCCAAACACCCCCACACTTTAAAATATGACAGATTAGGTTTTCTACCTTTCCATAACTCATAAGGGCTTATATTTGACTTTTTAGAGGGAATCCTATTATGAATATAACATGCTGTGTACAATGCTTCTCCCCATAAATTTAAAGGTAACTTAGCATTATTAAGCATACAATTTATCATTTCTTGTAAAGTTTTATTTTTTCTTTCGGCTAAACCATTCTGTTGGGGAGTATAAGGTGCTGTACATTGATGAATAATGCCATGTTCTTCACAAAAAGTATTAAAGTTATCAGAAAAATATTCACCACCTCTATCAGAACGTAATACTTTAATTTTCCTTTCAAGTTGATTTTCAACTTCTGTTTTGTATTTTTTAAACATATCAAAAGCTTCATCTTTTGTTCTTAAAAGATAAACATACATATATCTACTGCAATCATCAACAAAAGTGATAAAGTATCTTTTTCCTCCTCTAGTTAACATACCATTCAATTCACATATATCAGAATGTATTAAATCTAAAACTTTAGAATCTTTGCGAGAAACACTTGGAAAAGATTTCTTTGTTAATTTAGACTTAGCATAAATTTTACATTTATCAAATTCACCATTAAAGTTAATGAAGTCTAACTTTCTCATATTTTTCAAATAGCAAAAATTTAAATGTGCTAAGCGATCATGCCATAAATATGAAGACTCAACAATATAAACAGAAGATATAACTTTATTATTAATACTTAGTTGATACATTCAATCACAAGAGTAGCCATTTCCCACAAACATCACGTTCTTAGACAGGATAACATTATTTGACTTAAAAGCAACCCGAAACCCTTTCTTACAAAGAAGATCAACATAAACTAAATTCTTTCTAACTTCGGGTACATACAGAACATTTATAAGAGTCAATTTCTTTCCAGAAGTAAAATCTATATCAACAGTTCCCTTTCCAGCAACCTTTGCACAATCATTGTTCCCCATTTGCACTTCTGTAATTTTTGAAATTTCTTCAAATCCTTTGAACAAGGATTTGTCCTTGCAAACGTGGATTATTGCACCAGAATCAAGCCACCATCCAGACTTAACAGAAGCCATATTGATTTCAGAAATCATAGCGATCAGATTCTCTTCTATTATATTTGCAGAAGCCTTTGATTTTACATTATTATTTTTTCCGTGACGACATTCTTTAGCAAAATGTCTAGGCTCGCCGCAAATAAAACAGGATCCCTTTTTCTTCTTAAAGTGTTGTCCACTTTTCTTTACTTGAAGGTTCACATTTTTTACCGAAGATTCATTCTTTTCCACAGTATGGACCTTACAATCACTTTGGACAGAATTTTTCGAATCACGTAAGCGTGACTCCTCTTCAATTCTAAGATTCTTCTGAAGTTGTTCCAAAGAGATATCCTCAGTTTTATGCATTAGTTTCTTCGAGTAATCTTTCCAAGTTGATGGTAGTTTTGCAATAATTGCAGCAACTTGAAAAGACTCTGGAAGAACTATTTTGAGAACATGAATCTTATTAACCAGAACCTCCAATTCATGAACTTGCTCTAGGACAGACTTGTCATCAACCATTTTATATTCTAGATATTTTGCAATTAAATACTTGTTTGTACCTTCCTCCTCGGCTTTGTATTTAAATTCTAGTGCGTTCCAGATCTCCCTTGCCGACTTTATCCTCGTGAAAAGACCATATAATCGGTCTGAAAGTGTGTTCAGAATGTGACCGCGACACAACACTTCATCTTCCTCCCGTTTTGCCGTCTGCTTTTTGATTTCTTCTATTCCTCCTCAGTAGGTTGTTTGTCGTCTGCACTTGGTTTTGGATCTTCTATAGGCTATAGGTTGGGGTTGAGGATATAGGAGATCTTCAATGCCGTAAGAAGAAACATCATCTGGTCTTGCCAGCGAGAAAAATTGTTCCCATCGAATCGGTCCAATTTGACCATGTCTTAATTCATCACCTTGATTGATTCCGACTCCATCGTAGCAGAGATATTTCTTTAAGATTGTTAGTTTTAAAAATGAAGGAGACAGAAATTCTAAGACGTGAAACACTTTCCTTAAAGAAATATTTGCTCCCACTTGATATTCAAAGTTACTTCGGGTTAATGCAAATTTTCTTCCTATGAAACAACAGAAAATGAAAATTCCAGCAAGCAAATCTGGAATTTTCCTTAATTCGTTGTGAAACAAGTTTGTAATATTACAGATGTTTTTGATAGAAAAGATTCAGAAAAGAATTATTATTTTAGATATCTGAAAATATAAACTATTTATAGGTTTGAAAAGGTGCTTCCAACAGTTACAACTTTTCAAAACACCCCTTGGAGCAAACAGCTACTTTTCAACAGTCACTTGTCTTTTCATAATTTTTAAAATTCAAAATAACATTAGAAATAATATATTCAATATATAATTATATATATATAAAAATAGAACATTTAAGTGGTAGCGACAAGCGTGTAAAATGCTAAGTGCGTCTAATAATCGCGTCAAAATCACTGTTTGTTGGAAATTTGATGTAAAAAGACAATGAAAGAAAAATTCGAACTTGTATTTCTCTCAAACTCAGTTACAATTTGGATTCCGATTACAAAAGAGAGGAAAACGAATTTGGTTTTCCCCTTTGTTTAAAACTGGGTTCTTCTTGGTAGCGATGGAGTGCCTCCTTCGATTGATCTCGTCGAACTTGCTCTCCGTTGACGATCCGACCGTCCTTCTTCACTGGAACAATTGAAGCGTTTGATGACTTCGGTTTAGAACTCTTGACGAGTATAAAGAACTCTGAACGAGTTAAGAACTCTGACAAGAGTTGTTGAAAACCGATTGTTTGGTTTGATGAGATTAAGTTGGGTTGCAAACTTAATCACGAACTCTTGAAATGAGTTTCAGAATTAAACTCAGAGTGAGTTAAAACTCTATAACAGAGTTGTTGGAACCGAAGATTCGGTTAATTGCCAAGTGGACTAGGTTGTTGATGAAGGGATCCTGGCGGTATTCGGATTACTGATCGTTGATCAGTTCTTTGATTCCATAAATGATCTTCTTCTATTCGTTAGCTGCTGAGATTGATGACCTTAGGTCGGTTTTGATGCAGCTCACCTAAAGCCTTCATGCGGTTTGATATAGAAATCGATCAAACCGACCAAACCCCTTACTCAGTTGAAGTAAGTTGGTTATTTATATGGGTGAATGGGTGGTGGTGTAACCGAACCCTATTTCCGCTCCTTTGTGGCCGAAATCCTCAAGAACGTTGATAAGACGCTTTGAGGTCGTTCGGTTGCGTTGAACAAGTCAAATACGGCCTCAGTTGGCGTTCTGGGGGCTTTTAACTCTGCGTCAAGACTTGAGACGCAGAGTTAATCTCTGTTAGCGATTTGAGACAGTCACGGGGCCGTTGGTAGCGCGGCGTTGAAATTTACCTCTGCGTCCAGAGTTTGGACACTCGTAGTTGAACCTATTGAAGAACGGGACTTATGATGTGCGTTTGGTGCTTGAACCTGGCGTTCAGAGTTCACATTCGGCTGGAGAAGGCACCAAGTTGTGTGGGCGTTTCGAATTTTGAGAAACGCAGATTAAACTTCTAGCGTTTGATAGAAGGTTGTTGACTTGTGAACCGTCGTCTATCGATGATCATTGTGAAAAAAGCATTGGTTTATTGTCTTTGCTGTTATAAGATATGAGAGTCGCAGATGTAACCCACCTAACGATCGGAAGCGCCATCGATAGGTGTTTTTCAGTCAGTTGTGGAAGCGTCGTCAAATTAGTAATCTTCTCGATCTGTGTGAAAAGTCTCCCCTTATTTGCGCCTCCGACTGTCGAGCCGAAATAGCTATTTGATTGTACTTTCGTTTTGTGAGCGCTTGAGCGGGAATCAACATCCATTGTTTTGAAGTGGAGTATTTGCCCACAGCCTCTCTACCGAAGCGACTCACCAACGTAAGTCCAACTTTATTTCTGAAATCATTACAGCAGCTGTCATACAGCAGCTCTCGTAATAGTTGCTAATTAATTATTTAGTCATTGCTTGTCTGTCGCAGCATCAGATCAATCATTCTCAGAGAATGAGGCGTGGTTTTAGCGGTTGCAGAGTTTGCGGAGCAGTGATTAGAAAGTCGTCTGATGTAACTTCCATTATCAGGTGCTTGATAGGTGATTTAGCTATCCCATTGTGATTTTTAGACAGCGCTACTAGAACCCCGCTCCAAAGTTTTCGAAAGTTCGCTGGTTGACTGGAACGAATTTTCGGAATACTTTGGATCTGCAATCTGGATCTTGGAGGCTATTAACTTCCTTGTCATAAAGGAGGTTGTTCTCGTACACCCGTTCAAAAGGCATGTGTGGTTTGAAGGATTTTCCACTGCAGAACTGTCGTCAATGAGGATAGCCTCGGAGAGAAACTGTTAAGCAAAGGTACAGCTACTTATGAGCATAAGCTCTCAAACATCCACGTCACGGCCTCACATCCATTCGGGTGATAGGGGGCCAAACATTCATGAGGATTTTGGCAAATCCTCACCATCAACGGATTTGATAAGCCTTTGACTACATTTGAGCGGGCTACATGTGGGATTGTCTAAATCCGTTCGCACATGTAACGTTGTCTAAGAGAATGAACCTCTTAGCTTCGATGCTACATGATTTTGAATACATAGGATCTTGTCATTTCACGGGAAAAGACTAGACGGCAACGCGTGTTCGGCGTAATGCTTATCTCTATTAGGAATGCGAGATAAAGTCCCCATAGCGTGTGAGACATGGATTTGATGTCCTTTTCACGGTAAAAGACTAACGCGGCCAACGCGTGTTAGGCGTAGACTTATCTCTAAATTTAGGGATCGAATAAAGTTCCTCATATACAGTGTAAGGAATGGATTTCGGTGTTATTAATTACCGAACAATGCCAGCGTATGTTGAATACGTGGAGGCTTGTAGTTATTATCTTCTATGTGTTACTTGAAAATACTGAAAGAAAAGTTAGAAACCGCCAGAGGTGTAATATTAAGTTGCATGATTTTTACTGTTAGAGTGAAATTCAGGAAATTCTTTAATTATCTGACTCAGATAATTTCCCAGAAAATAATTAATAACCGCTGGGGAGCTTTATAATAAGAACTTGCTATTCCATCGGGCGCTTGTGGAAAAATGAGATTAACAAGTCACTAGGGGGCTTTGACTGTTAGAGTTGATGTTAAAGTGTAACGTATTTTTTATGACTCTTATCGCTCTGTTGACGAGAGCGGATAAAGGAAAAGTGTTAAGATCGAGCACTTTGAGGACCTGATTCGCTCTATAACGAGAGTCATTAAGTTGATCTTATCAAGGTGTTTTGATAAACTTGACATAGTAAGAATGTTGCACTTCGGAGCAACTTGAGGACTTAATCATCCTATCAAAAGGATTGATAAGTGGAGTTGTCAGAGGTTTTTGTGTTAACAATGGAGGGAATTTGTTGCGATCGGAGCAACCTTTGAGGACTTATCAATCCTATTCTACAAGATTGAGTAAGTGGATTTTGTCAGAGGTGTAGTGTTAACCGTGACAGGAAAATATTTGCTATAGTAAGCAATTTGGAGAACTTCTCGCTTCTATTGGACGAGAGTCGATAACCTGGATTTTTGTCAGAGGTGTAGTAATTAGACTGTGAACAAGAAGAATATTGCTATAGGGAGCAATTTGTGGACTTATCGCCGCTATTAAGAGAGTCGATAAAGTGGATTTTATGTGAGGTGACGTGTTAAAGCTTGACAGAAGAATTCGCTACCTAGAAGCAATTTTTGTGAAATTATGCCATTGACAGAGTCGATAAGTGGACTTTTGCACAGAGGTGTAGTTTAAAAGCGGACAAGAAAGAATATTGCTCTGTAGAAGCAAATTTTGAGGACTTAACTATGGGAGCTCATCTCACCATGAGGACGGCTGATGAAGATGCCAAGCAACGATGACGATTTTTATGACTGAGCGGATCAACCACCTACCAGCTGTCTGACAAGGCGTCTGGTTATATTCCTTTTTACCTCTCTACTGGTCAAAATTACAACCTTCGATTTCTCTGGTTTCCTTTCTTTATACCTACTATTACTATTGAGGGTTCTTCCAACTCCTGAGGCTTGCTGGCTACGGTATCGTCCGCTGCCCACCTGCAAGCAGCAGATGTTCCTCGCTTTATCCGGATCAATGCGCCGATGACAACGAGCTCTTTCCCTAGAGGAAGCCTCTTCGCTAGACTGATCGCTCTTAACCCTGTGGGAACAAGATTGTGCTACAGCTCGACTCGCAAACAGGGCACATTCCTGGCTCTACCTTCCAGTCCCTCACATGGCATATCACCATATGCTTCTCCACTTCTTCACGATTCATCGACCGATTGCTGTGCATCAGGGTCTATGCTTTTAAGTTCCCCACCCGTCATCTTGCGGTAGACTAAGTCCAGGGCCCTCCCTCGCCATCCTAAAAGGTCTTATAAGACCATTGGAAGATAGATGAAAGAAGCGGTTGGACGGAAATCAGTGCTGGAGCCGAGCTACGTTCGCTTCTTGTCAAGACCACTACTTCACGCCACTCCCGAGAGTCATTCCGACTATTTGACGGATGACGCTCGGAGCTTGTTGTGTCCAGGGTAAAAAAAAAAAAAAAAATTGAGCTGGGACCTGAAGGCGAGCGTCCCCCCTCCGCTGCTAAGAGAGATCCTGAGGGGTTTGGAACGAAATTGCATCGAAGGCTGATTCACTCGCTCGCAGGACTGCTTTGAAACAGGTTTGATAATCTTAAAGCCTGAATCGGCACCCGCCAATACGAAGACTTTCCAAGAGGCCATCACTGATAGATGGCTTGAGATTGCAGGTCCCTGTTACAGGGACAATGCATGCAGAAGCAACATGCGGTGGATGAGCGCTTCTGGAGTTGCCATCTCGCGGCAGACAAGTGCCGGCAGGCAAATTGATACTTCTCAAGGCGGAGGCTGTTCGGCTCGACAGCGCAAGCCGGAGACTGTCGCCGCACGCGGGACGAGAGATAGTTGAAGAAAAGCATTACAACTAGAATAAGGTGTGAAGGACTTATGCCACTTACCGGTTCGCAGCGTGAGTGTCAGAGCTGCACTTTATCCAGAAGCAATGCTTAATGCTTGTCTGGGAATAAAAACACCCTTAAGAGGAAAGCCGACGTGATGTAACAGGCCTCACAAAGAAAAGCTATCTGCTATTAAAATCCAGGCTTGTATTTCACTTTTACTGAGGCTTTAATCATGTAATTTCTTTTTTTTTGATAGAAGCAGGTTTTTGTATCACTCTTAATATTTTTGAGATATAAAAAGAGTGATCTCTGGTTTCTTTTTTTTTATTGCATGGCTATACTGATTGGCCATCAATGCGCAACTATATGGAGAAACCGCAGCCATGTTAAAATTTTCCTTAACAAATCGATCTAAGAATAATTCTGGAAAAATTTAACTTATTGGGGGGGGTATGAACGTAGTTATTCCTGTTCATAAGATTAACTGGTTGCAAACACGGTTGAACTGTTAGAGGGTTTTGTTAACATAAACATAGATTTGGGGGATCTGTCGATCTAATTTGGGAATAGTCAACAGATAAAATTTTTGTAAATGATATGATTGTACTCTGACATGCGAGCAATCGGCAATCAGTGGGTAATTTGAGGGTTGATGCACTCTAGTTAGGTAGAGTGATAAGTGATCCTTATCAGAGAGTGTATTGTTAACACGTGACAAGC
>NC_033802.1:66376790-66404579 GCF_001876935.1 Asparagus officinalis
TGTTGTTGCGGCGGCTGTTGTGACGTTTGATGTGCATCCACAGCTGCCGTGGACCCTCTTCCTCTGCCTGGAGAATTAAAGTTCTGCTTTTGATTGTTAGCTGGTGGCAGACCTCTCTCCAAGTTCTTTCTCTTGAGAAAGCGTTCAGCTTGTTCATCCCTCACTTTCAATTCCTTCCAAGTTTTAGAGGGCACAACCCCCATCACCTCTAACACATCCAATGACAAGTTGTTGTGACATGTCTGTAGGATGAACTCTTCTGTGAGTAAATCTCTGCAGTTCACCGCTTTGTCCCGGAATCGTTTGACAAAGACGTCAACCGATTCCCCATCTTTCTGCTTTTCATCCAACAACGTGCCAATTAAGACCTCTGTGTCATCGTCGAAGAAATTGGTGAGGAATAACTCTTCCATGTCTGCCCAGCTAGTGATACTCCCAGGCTTAAGGCGTCGGTACCAATCGAAGGCAGGCCCGCGAAGGGTTCCTACGAATGACCGGACCATCAGGGCTTCGTTCCCGGATATTGCGCCGAGATGCGACTTGAAATAGATCAAGTGCTGAGTTGGTGAACCCCTGCCATCAAAAGGAGTAAAGTTAATCAAATTAAATTTCTGGGGATAAGGAATCAGGTCCCACTCCCTCGGGTACGGGTATGGAATGCCCATTTTCTTCACTTCCTGAGCCGTCATCAGAGCGTTGACTTTGCTCTCGAGATCATGCATCTTCTTGTCCTCTTCCTCGCTTTTCTTCAAATAGATCTGTGGAGGTTGAGTGGCTGACTTGGTCGGATCGCTTCCGGAGTTGTCTTTATCTGGAGGAGGATCGTCAAAGATAGTCTCATCCTCTTCATTACGCCGGCTGGATTCCGCCTTCTGGCTCGACTCCGGTTGGTGTTGCTGAACCTGCAAATCTCGCATCTGCTGCATAGTCAACTCCATCTCGGTCTTGAATTCAGCTCTAATTTCTTCGCGTTGTTTAGCCAACGCTTCCTGCAGCATGTGAGCCAATTGATCCAGTGTGATTGAGAACGATTCTCTGACTCGTCCAACACTGGATGCAGTATCGTCCGATGCAATAGCGGAACAAGTATCCGACAATTCTTCATCTGAAGATAAACCCTCGTGCATTCTCCTGTAATCTCGACGTAAGTTGGCTCTTCTTTGTAGCCGTGCCATCCTTTGAGAAAGACCCCGCTCAACTCTCCCTCCCGGAGAGAAATCAGGGTCGTAGTTAACTGACTTTTGCTTTCCTTTATTGGTCATGTTGATAGTGACCTCAGGAAGCTCATCTTGTCGGATTACAGATTTCGTTTTGTTTTTAGAGCATCCGTATTCTGTCAGCACTGCCTTAATGAGTCTCTCGCATGCACAATGGGACTCATTCTCTTGGACAATCCTCTTTCTCGAGTTATTCTTCTGATAGTATAGCTCGTCATTATTGTGATTCGAGCAACCTATCTTTTGCCTTTGAACTTTGTTAACATGCACAAGACGACCGGTCGTCGCCTCTGAGCGATCCAAAGTTGAATTTTTAAATCCACCCCCTTGCGGGTGTGGAATTTTCAGAGGTCCTAAACGAGAATGGACTGATATTCTCTCATTTCGGACCGGTGTAGTTCTGACAGGAGGGTGTTTGCGACCCCCTGTATATGAAACCACCAAGGGTTTATTTGCTGGACTTGGTTCTTCTTTGACTGGGGCTTTGCCTCGATCGTCAACTGAGGGACCAAGGCGATCCGCCATAGTGATTTTGAATTTAGACAAATCTGGGCTAACCCAGGGTTCCACTGGTGATGCTGTAGTAGAAGGGCCAGGATCAACTGCAGATGTGGCTTTGCGACGGTGATGAACGTCACGATCAAATGAAGCGCCGCGGCAGTCTTTACTGTCGCGGTTGAGTAAAGTGCCGCGGCAGTTATGACTGCCGCGGTCAAATAAATTACCGCGACAGTCTGAGTTGTCGCGGCCACAGTTTACGTTTCTTTGTAATTTTTGGGTATCTTCATTCTTTGGAACCCAAATTTTACAGTTTTTTGATGGCTTTTCAGACACCATATCCTTCTTGTTCTTCTGCGCTTGTTGACGAAGGGCACGAGCGTGAGCCGCCTTTGCTTGATGCCTTTGTATACGCTCTTTGAGAGTAGAACGGGCTCTTTTGACCAGAGTCTATTCCTCCGTCGTAAGCTGTGCAGAGATGTGATTGGTTTGCCGTTGAGGCAATTGGTTCACTTTTTCCTTTCTCGACTTTAAGTCCGTATAGTAATGGACTCCGTCGGTTTGTTGCATGGCCTTAGCCAATTGACGAGCGCGACGCTGGCGTTGCCTTTGACGAGCCCTCTTTGTCATTATCGGCTGGCCATGATTTAAGGACTCTTTAATTGGTGTAGAGTCCTTAGGAGCAGAGATGTTGCAGAGAGATTCCTTGGCGATGACTTGGCAAGAATCTTCATCTGCGGTCTTCATCTGAATTGAAGACTTGGAAACCTTCTTTGAAGAAGAAATCTTCCTGCACTTGCGGGACGAGGAAGATTTTGAGGATGAGGATGACAAGTACTCCTCGAATTTTGCTTGATCGAATTCGTATTCGATCTCTTCAGTGACGATGATTTTGATCGGCTGCGACACTGCGGCCTCGGCAGCGAGGCCGCTGGCTCCCACTGTGGTCGCCAGTTTGTTTTCAGCGAAAGTCGTTTCCATTGCAGATTCCATTAAACTTTGATGTGTTTACAAGAAATTACAATGAAAATAAAAGAAAATACAACTCTCGAGAAAATAACACAGAAATTGTTTATCAACTCCTGCTTTTGTGGGACTTTGCCTGTGCCGGAAATGCTTTAATTCGTGGACCACCGATTCGTAGATCGAGAGGTTGTTTAAGGATCTCTCCTTCGTTTATCGAAGTAAAGATTTGAAAACGAATATCTTATCGATGTAAGATGTCCGTTCTTCCAAAGATCAAGTCTGAGCTTAGATCTCTAGGAATCACCGAATGATGCTTGTCAAAGGGTGAAAATTCTCTCTCTTCTTCAAAATCACTGAAAGCTCAAGCCTCTTCTGCTCCAAAATGCTCTCTCATCAGTCCTCTTGGCTACTCTCTCATCAGCCCTCTTTTGTAACCGCCGTCCCACTACTTAAATACCATCTTTTTATGAGGTTAGTGGGCATGATTTTCGCTTGTAACTGCTTCCCCCACGTTCATAAGTGACCCCCAGCAGTTAATAAGCCATGTGGGCTGCACAAAACTCGAGAAAACTGTCAAAAATGACGTGTTCAAGCTGTCGCGCCTTAGCCGCGGCACTATGTGCTGTCGCGCCTTAGCCGCGGCACTATGTGCTGTCGCGCCTTAGCCGCGGCACTTATATGCTGCGCGCCTTAGCCGCGACGCCATGGGCTGCCGCGCCACCTTGTGTTGCCTGATGACGTGCAAATTGTTCTCCCATATTGTTTTGAGTGGTATTTGGATGCCTGCAAGTATTTTTCGACGCCTACACATATGAGTCAGAAATGTATGAAAATTCTACACTCACAGGGAAAGCTACCCGGCATCGATTCAATGAAAGTTGGTGCTTGTGAAGATTGTATTTATGGAAAGCAAAAAAGGGTCATCTTTCAGAAGAGTGGAAGACCACCTAAAGCTCACAAGCTAGAGTTTGTTCATACTGTATGGGGTCCAGCAAGTGTGTCTTCTCTTGACGGTTCAACATACTACATCATATTTATCGATGATCACTCGGGGAAGGTGAGGGTATACTTTATGAAGCACAAGTCAGAGGTGTTTAGAATCTTCAAGAAGTGGAAAGTCATGATAGAGAACGAGACATATCTGAAGGAGAAGTGTTTGAGATCAAACAATGGTGGAGAGTATGAGCTAGAGAATTTCAAGAAGTTCTGTGGTCTGTATGTGATTCGTTTAGAAAGGACTACTCCAGGAACACCGCAACAAAATGGCATTGCAGAGAGAATGAACAGAACGCTGACAGTGCGTGCGAGGAGCATGCGTCTACATGTAGGTCTACCTAAGATGTTTTGGGGGGACGCAGTACATACATAAGCTTACTTGATAAATCATGGGCCTTTAGTTCCATTAGACTTTGGGATTCCAGAAGAGGTTTAGAGCGGCAAGAAAGTAAATCTCACATAGTTGAGAGTCTTTGGTTGTGTGGCATATGTTCATTCAGTGATCATGTCAGAGACAAGCTAGAAGCTAAGTGGCAGAAGTGTACATTTATTGGATACAGCATTGATGAGTTCAGATATCGTCTGTGGGATGATAAGAATAGGAAAATCATCAGGAGTAGAGATGTCATATTTAATGAAGAGGTGATGTATAAGGACATAGACAATGACAAGGATAGCCAAAGCAGCGGAAGCAGCACTAAGGATACAGTTACATCCGAGTATATGGATTTAGAGGAACTTTCATATGGGGGGGCCAATGTCAATTCTGACCAAAGAATGGAGAAAACTCCAGGTGCATAGACTAATAGCCAGGGCGAGGAGCTTAGGAGGTCATCCAGAGTACCCAAACCAAATCTCAAATATCTTTCATTGCTATATTACTTGCTTTTGACAGACAGTGAAGAATCAGAGTGCTATGATGAGGCAATGCAACATAGTGAATCTCAGTAGTGGGAGCATGCGATACAAGAAGAGATGGATTCTCTCCACTTGAATGAGACATGGGAGTTAACTCAGCTACCTGCGAACAAGAAAGTCTTACATAACAAGTTGGTCTACCGGGTCAAGCAGGAGAGTGATGATAGCAAAAGATACAATGGCAGATTAATTGTGAAAGGATTCCAATAGAGGGAAGAAGTGGATTATACAGAGATATTTTTTCCCCATCGTGAAGCTTACAACTATCAGGATGGTGTTGAGTTTAGTAGCTGCTAAAAATCTCTACCTTGAGTAGTTGGATGTGAAGACTGTCTTTCTTCTTAGCGACTTGGATGAAAAACTCTACATGAAGCAACATGTTGGTTTCATAGAGGAAGGAAAAAAAGAGATGGTATGTAGGCTCAAGAAGAGCTTATACGGTTTGATAACTTCATGCAGAGCAATGGTTATGAAAGAGTCATGTTTACAGGAGATTAACAAGTTAAAGAAGCAGTTGGCAAAGGAGTTTGTTATGAATGATGTGGGTGTAGCTAAGCAAATTCTTGGGATGTGAATCAGTTGGGATATAGCTGAAAGGACGTTGAAGTTGAGTCAGGCTGAATACATTAAGAAGGTACTTCAGAGATTCAACATGCAGAATGCAAAGGCCATTGTCACGCTCCTTGAAAGTCAGTTCAGGTTATCTAAGGAGCAATCGCCCAAGACGGATGCAGAAAAGGAGTTCATGACCAGAGTGTCATACTCATCAGCCATTAGTAGTATTATGTATGCGATGGTTTGCACAAGACCGAATATTACCCATGCAGTGGGAGTTGTGAGGAGGTTTGCCAGCAATCCATGGAAGTAGCATTGGGAGGCCATGAAGTGGATACTGAGATACTTGAGAGAAATTATAGATATGCCACTATGTTTTAGGAGAAAAGAAGTGGTACTGTAAGGATATGTGGATGCAAACTTTGCCGGTGATCATAATACAAGGCGAAGTACCACATGGTATATTTTTACCTTAGGGTCGACAACAGTGAGCTGGATCTCACGTTTGCAAAAGATAGTGGCGTTGTCCACGATTGAGGCAAAGTATGTTGCAGTGACTGAAAGTAACAAAGAGATAATTTGGTTGACCAGATGTCTGGAAGAGTTGGGTCTGAAGCGAGGGAACAGAGTTTTTTTATTGTGATAGCTAGAGTGCTATATACCTTGCAAAGAACCCACTTTATCATGCCAGAACGAAGCACATCGACGTGCATTACCACTTCATACGGTCGCTGATAGAGGACGGGAAGTTACTGTGGAGAAAACTTTAGGGAGCTAAAATTTTGCAGATATGTTAACAAAGACAATGATCATTGAAAAACTGAAGTTGTGCGTAACTTTAGTTAGCCTTCATATGTAGGAAATAAGGGCGGAGCCACACTAGGAGGAGAGGTGAGATCACCAAGGATGATATTGATTGAAGAAAGAAATTTTTCCAGGAAGGAGAATGTACTTGCGAAGATGGCTGAAGTTCAAGAGAACTTGTTGATGGAGGTTTGATCTCCAAGTGGGAGATTGTTGGTTTTAGGTGTGTAGACCGAAACCTAGGAACAAAATCAACAAGCAACAGAAAACCCCCCGATCAGTTGACTGATATAGAAACATCAGTCTACCGATTCGACTGTAAGAAATAAGCTGCAAAAACTTGCTCTGGTCACTCGACTGGTGGGAGCTCATCAGTAGACCGACAATATGCACGAAGCAGTTCTGAGAAAGAATTGTTCTTATCAGTCAACCGATGTAAGTGCATCAGTCGACCAATATCGGGTCAAGTGGTTTCCTGGCCCATTTGGGAATCTGTTTCGAGTTAGGGTTTGTATATATTCTTGAACGCCCTTTTGAAAGTTAGTACATAAAAAAAGAGTGTTTTGAGAACACTTTGAGAAAGAGATCTCAAAGAGAGTGATAGCCGTTTGCAGGCATTGTAATCTTTTTTAATAATCAAGGAAAATTCTGGTATGGCTCCCTAGGACATATCCACGTTTGCCGAACCTCGTTAAATCTTGTGTTCTCTTCTTTATTGTTCTAATTTCCTACAAGTTTTTTGTTTTGCCGTGAGTTCTTGCTTGCTAGTTGTTCGAGATCTGGAGGGCACGGGTTGTCGATAGATTAACCCAACATAACAAAAGTAATGTTAGGCTCCATCAGTATTCTCATTAATGTCTCGTAGATACATAAATTCTAGGATCGCGTCTGTAATTACACAGCATCACAATGTGAAGATGTAATTAATCCTCAAAATTATCATAATTTTGTCAATATAAACAGAAGTATAATGATAATGGAACTAAAGTTTTTCATTTTGAAGGTAAGTTTTTCTATGGCAGATCAGAAAAGTCTAGTATTAATTTGCAATCAAAATGTAGGAATATAAATGCACTATTTATTTACTCAGAAAAGAATACAATAATAATGTCATTGTGAATAATCTTGTTCGATAAGGATGAAGCTAAAAACAGCGCAAATGAAATGTATGAATATTGTAATTTACACTTTCCCACCTTTCCTTTTCCAAACAACTGCTACTTTAAATTATTAAAAATAATTTGGTCTATTTTCATAATAAAAAATAGTAAATTAGATATGTTTAAGATTTAACTGAATTATATAGCTGGATAATAATAAAAATATATTTCCTACCTTGTTTGTTTTGGGATAAGAAGAAAAAAAAAACAAATAAAGGAAAAATATCTAAACTAAAATATTATTTCTCAAGCTACAATACGATCTGAAGGGTGAATATGAAAAGAACTTGGACAGAAAGACCGGCGAGTTCCAAACACGTGCACGATTCCTCTGGTGGGGATAGGCTGACGTCCTTGTTTTTATTTGCATATATAAACCATTATCTTCTTTCTGACCTAACAGTGCTCTATACGTCATATTCGTTGCTATACGCATCATCTAATGGCATTATTATGTAAACTTCTAAATCTGGTATTATTTGCAAATTTATTGAAAAATTATTTGTAAAAATGAAAAAGTATAAGAACATATGTTAAGCCTTATTGGCTAACTGATAGATTGATTAATTTTAAGCATGAGTCTTCTTCAATCATCAACAATCGTGAATCTTGATCACTAGTTAAACACTTCACATTAGATAATTTAGACTATCAACTGTTGTATGAATAGTGAATAGATGCGCACATGATTACCTTTTTCTTTTTAAGCAGATCGTATTCCATCATCAACAAATGAGGACTTTTATATGAATGCGCACTTACATTTTCATTGCATGCCCCAAACTGCAATTGGACAATATTATACACTAAATATGGCACTCACTTCATGTTTTGTTGATATAGAAGGCAACTGCTTAAGCCTAATCTCTATTCGAAACTACCCTACGAGAAATTCAATGATCTTGCGATTTTCTATCCTCTTCGATGCGAGACTATACTTTCATACGAACATTCTTAATACTTACCACCGGGTGTTCCGGCTGCAATATTTATTTGAAAATTGAAATCTACTCAAATCCAATGAGAAATCAACATCATAGAACTGTTGGCGAATTTTAGTCTCCCCGCCTACCACGATATGCGCAACTCGGAAGCCAACCCCAATCAATAAGATAGAATAACCACAATAAAAAAAAGAACACCGAGATTTACGTAAGTTCGGTCGACCAACTTCGACCTACGTCCACGGGGCAACAATACGAGAAATTCACTATGTATCAGGGAGAACTACAAGAGGAACCACTCAACTCTCGTCTCTCAATGTCTCAACCTCACATACATAATCAACTCTCATATTCTCTCCAAAGCCCACTCTTTGTAATCTTTTGCACGGATAAAGACTACGAAACCCTCTCTCTCTCTCTCATCTACTACATCTCTACTTTTTCTTCATGGTTTTTCCTCCACCAATAGAAGAATATATATAGGGAAACCAAAACCCTATCTCTAGCCTAACTTTCTAATTAGAATAGGATTCAAACTCCTAATCATGATAGAACTCAAACTCATAATCATGATAGAACTCAAACTCATAATCATGATAGAACTCAAACTCCTAATCATGATAGAACTCTAACCCTATCTAATTCTCATGAAGTTACACAAAGAATCAAAGACAAAATCCCATCAAGAACATGATGTCCTTACTTTTAAGTCACTTTCTAATTAGAAGCTTAAATTTAGCAAAAACCTGAGGTGGGGATATATTACGCTAGCCATCAAATCCTAATGACGATGGACGATAGTTACCCCAAAACCCAAATCCCACCAAACCCATAAGTGAGTAGATATTTACTTCCTTAAACAAAAAAAATCAAATGCAAGTGGCCTCTAGTTTCCTGAACACACCAACACTTTTTATTCAATAATTATATCTTATGTGCATGCATGCGTCCTTCCATACTTTCCAAGAGTCAGGAGACCAACAGCAGAGAAAAGATAAGAAGGGAGATTTGAGCAAATGTGGCTTTTGGAGAGCGGATGGTTGAAGAGCTAGCTAGAGACCACCTTTTTTTTTTTTTTTGGCATTATTAATCATCATGTTGTGGGGGCAGTACTGAGCTCTGTAGATTTTTGGTGTGCGAAGATTGAAAAGATGCTGATGAGGTCGTTAATGCGATGTAGTCCTCTCTTTGTGGACTCATGGGCGACGGACGAGAGAGATCGTTGGTTTCCTTAATAGTTACGCCTGTTGAGTTCAATGATGCGCTGCGGGGCAGAGGTGATGTGATTTCAGTAGGGAAAGATTTTATGGAAAAGACTGAGGTTGAGGAGGTGATCAATGCTGCGGTTCATACTTTTCTCCTACGTTTCTTTTTTATAAAACCCACTCTTGATTGTTAATTTATACGTAAATTGTTTTCTAAGGGGTTTTGTTACAATTAATCATTTGGGCCCACTATTTAGTTAATTTTTTCCCCCATAACTGAAATCACCCAACCTCCGATGAGGACTATCCCTTTGATATGTTTGGCATTTGACAACTAGATCATTATAATAGAATAAAAAATAAAGGGATTTTTTTTTTAAAAAAGATATTTTTTGCTAAATAATTAGCAAAATCGATCATTTTGCTAATTATTTAGTAAAATCGATATTTTTTTTGGACAACGGGCCAAAAAGAGATCGATTTTAAAAAACGCCAAACTCAGAACATACGTGACTACTAGTCCCGTATGTTTTGGGTGAACTAATCACCGATTAATGCTCATAGAAAACATACAAGACTATTAGTACCGTATGTTTTCTATGAGCTTACCAAAACGTACGGGAATAGTAGTCCCGTACGTTAGGCAGAGGCTTTTTTGCCTCTGCCTAGCAAATCCACCAAATCCACGGGAACTAGTCCCGTGGATTTGCTAGGCAGAGGCAAAACATGTACAAAAACATGCACAGGCCTCTAGCTTCGTATAAAGTATTATTTGACCAAAATTTTCACAAAAAAAATATTATCCACATTGTATACATTGATTAAAGTTATAACTTTACAACATCACAACACAAATCTGAAAAAAAATATTATCCACATTGTATACATTGATTAAAGTTATAACTTTACAACATCACAACACAAATCTGAAAAATACACAACATCACAACACAAATCCGGATTAAAGTTATAACTTTACAACATCACAACACAAATCTGAAAAATACACAACATCACAACACAAATCCGATGAAATACACAACATCACAACACAAATCCGACGAAATACAAAACATCACAAAATACTGTAAAAAATCTAAATTCTATGAAATAAACACCATATAATAACAAGTTTAATCAATTCAAAACATCACAACACAATATACATGTCATATGCGTACCAATACGACAAAATTCTAAAAAATTCTAACTGTATCTATAATTCCCATAAGATAATATGTAGTCTAAGCTAAACAAATCCAAATGTATCAATAATTCCATATGACAATATATAATCTTAGTGGAAATGCTAACAACCTAAAAGTACGCCCATCCCCTGTCGTCTCCCTCTTCTCACCCGTTCAGATCGTCGGCGACCTATTTCGACTTGAGCTTATATATGCTCACTCTCCGGTTGTGTGTGGGGCTGTGATAATCCCGCTCGTTGTGACAAACCGGCTTCATCGTCGTGCAAGTAAGATCTACCACGTCTTCGTCGGCGTGCATATAAAGTATCTTCATGCGCCACCTGCTCGCGACCTTCATGCCGATCCTCACGAGTTTGTTGAAAAGCTCTGCGAACCCTCGCTATTATCCTATGCAAGAATGATATGTGTACTGAATCTCCTGTGACTGTAGCAATACCCTCATTTGCAATCCCCTCTATCTTGTCCATAGCGTCTATCTGCAATTACATAAAAATATCGATACATATAAGAAACCAAAAGCTAACAAGAGATTGGAAACTCTATTATAATTTTCGCAATTTACTTACTCATTGTCTCTCATCTACCCCTTTTGGTACATATAGGGAATGTTAGGAGCAAATCTCGATTTCGTCGATCGGAGGTATCGTTTGAGTGATTATCCAACGTCTGGTAATCCCCCAATACCATCTAATGTAATCAACTTCCTCCATCGGAGGATAAAGATGATCAACAATAAGTTGATGTCGGTCATTCCATCTAGCAATGTATGAATGATGCGTATTCCGACAGTCAATCTGATGGCCACCTTTAAAAGCCTTTCTCTCTATTTGTTCGACATATTCTGGAGCATGCTACGTGAATCCAAACTGTCTAAACACGCGATCCAGCTCGTGCATCTCCACAATTTCGAAACAAACGAGAGGAACTCTGGCCCTCCATATGTCGTGTCCATCTATACAAATCAGCAGTAGACGAGGTAGGTAAGGTGTGTATGGTTGCCACTCGAACTACGAAATAATCCATATATTAACAACTCTTTGAAATATATCAGTAGCTTTAAACAACTTCAATTCAAATTCGATACCTGAAAATTTTTTATCCGGTCAAGCTCCCCTCTGTAAAAATCTAACTATCTTGCCAGGGTCTCATCTACAAGTATGATATAAGGTAGGTTTTTGTTCAAAATTTTAAATTTAAAATTAAATTTAATGATTTTTACTTGCAGCATAGTAGAATCTGTCCATCTAACTCTCAGGTCTCGCATAATCGTGGTCTCAAAACCAACCTCTCACATGCCTAAACTTGTAACAATGTTAAACATCCCTTGAGCTCTTTATTTTGCATTAAAGTAACATTCGACATTTCTCGATATAGGTATGCTAAAACAGCACCATCCCATGATAATGTGCCGCACATGTTAAAGTCCTCGAGAAGTGGTAACAACCTATCACATATTCAAATGCGTTAGTCATATTTATAAAAATAGTGAGCAAAAATCTCTCCTTATCAAATTCAATTGTATTATAACAATAATAAGTTGTCTTACCTCAAATGCACTTTATGTTTACTTGAGTCGGGAAAAAGAAACGTCCCGATCATGTGCAAAATATATGCTCTAGTATGTTGTTGGATCATGACTTCTGATGCATCTTTTGGCAAGGGGTTTGCAAAATTCTCCTTTAGCCACTTTAATCTAATATATTCTCCAGGCAAGGACTCCGAAGATAGTCCTAACAAATCATCACATACTCTTCGCCAAACATGCCTATCAGTCCCTGTAACACAAGGGTCATCAATGCGGAGACCAAGGATCACTACTACGTCCTAAAGAGTAATAGTTGTCTCGCCGACACGTAGATGGAAAGTGTTAGTCTTCGGCCTCCATCTATCCATCAACGTATTAAGCAGTGCCCAATCGAGCTTCATCCACCATAATTTTGAGCAAGTGAGAAAACCGGCTTGGGATACTAGAGCACTAATGCGAGGATCATCAAGTGACCAACGCGTATATCCAAGGCTATGATCAATCATAACCAGCTCTTGTCCTCTCCGTACAAAAATGGAAACAAATATTAGAATATAACAATGAATAATTAATATGTGTCTGTGAACTTATGACTAAAAAATAGAGAATCATTACCGATATAAACAATATGCTCTCTGAATGGTGGTGTGACTGATCATAGAGGACTTCATCAGTAATCGATCAGGGAAGTATCGTGTATATACATGCACATATAATTATTATCTTATTAGTTTCTGCCAAATCAATAAGACTATAATAATAATAAAATAGAGATAGAAATAGAAAATATTTTACCAATTAATTGCTATCTACTTGCTCGTGATGGACAACGAGACCTATTATGCCCTAATTGATTACATTGCCTACATCTGATTTGTGATGCTACTCCTTCCCGGTCTTGAACCATAGTACCTCTAATGCGCACAGAGTGAGGTCATCCTACTTGTCTTTTGTATTGAGGTGGTAATATATATAGTATATACAAATCCGGCCAATAGCGAGTATCGTCAGGAGGATGAAAACTCTCCTTATAAGCCTTTCGATAATGATTTGTTGAATACCAAGCTGAGTAATACCGATCATAAGGCAATCTAGAGCCACCATCCTGACTGGAAATAGCCGCTAAAACATATTCACTTGGTAGTTTTTATAATGATGGTATACTACAAGTACAACTACACTCCTGGTCATAGAGATGGACGGTGTAAGTATCATCATAATCTTCCCGTTCATTATCATCGAATGGTTCAATTCTACATGTTCTTACAGTCACAATCCTTTTCTGCAAAATTATCTTATTTTTTGGAGTGTACTTACTCGTCCAATTTGCACTATCACTACGTCTCTTATTAAAGTATGTGTTCAACCTATAAAACGTCCTTGTAACTAAGGCTTGAATTGGCATAGCACGGGCACCCTTAAGTACGCCATTAAAATGCCTTCCTTCGTGCATCATATGCTTTATACTTGGATATATTTATTTTTTTTCCATATCATATACCCTTGTAATTATCTGTCCCGGAGTAAGATCAAGTTCCCGCCTGACTTCGGGCATAATTAGCTTCATGATATAAGCGAAAGTTGTTGTCTTATGATCATTATTGACGGTCGGATTGTAATATGTATGGAGTCCACAATAACTTAAGATCATAAATTGTTCATTAGATTTTTTCTAACAGCTGCATTAAACTTCCATGGACACTTTGAATTTCTATCGTCTGCAACACTTGTATTCTCTCCTTGACCTTTATCATTAAAGTAGCACTTTACATGGTAGCTAGTTGTATTGATTTTAACCGGCTTGAATTTGACCCGGTTCCTGATTGCCCATTCACGTATAGCGAAAACTAAGCTTTCCTCATTCTCAAAAAGATCTCCTTTTTTAAAAGTGAAGTCCTCGGGTTGATTGAAATTAGGACCAGGCTTAACGAACTCAGCTTGTGAGGCATTTATCCACTCGACATTTTCAAACTCTTCTGGTAACGATTCTTCAGACTCTACATAATCATTGTTTACGCAATATTCATCCATCCAACTTACACACTGCATACTATTAAGACGTTCCTCCTCTTTAACATCGTCATTATCATAATCAGCATCTACATCCTCACCCTCTTCTATTATATGTAGAACCAACTGGTAAATTAACTAAAACATGACCCGACGCATTGTGGAATACGTCACTTGTCATTGCACCCGAGTTATTTTTAAGTGCAAGACACTTTGAGATAATGAGATTTGATTTTCAAGCATGCAGGAGGAACAATATTCATCCATCCAACTTACGTCACCATTGGTCTCTCCAGTTGCACACTGCATATTATCAAGACGTTCCTCCTCTTTTACATTGTCATTATCATAATAAGCATCTACATCCTCATCCTCATCTATTATAGAACTAACCGGTAAATTAACTGAAACATGACCCAATGCATTGTGGAATACGTCACTTGACATTGCACCCGAGTTTTTTTTTAAGTGCAAGGCACTTTGAGATAACGAGATTTGATTTTCAAGCATGCAGGAGAACTCTCCGTGAGCATATGAAACTTCGGCAACCCCAGACATTAGAATATTTTTAATGAACAACTCGATTGAGATTTGTTTTTCTGCAAGTTGTATCATGCCATTCAATTCATCATCATTGGTGATCTCTATAACAATTGTTCTTTTTTCATTTATTGGACAATTACAGAAGACCTTAATGGCATTTTCGGCATGATTAATTCCAGCAACTCTGTATATTTGCTCCAGCATTCTATCGAAATTATAATTTTTAGATAACATGAACATTTTTCTAGATCCTTCGTCGTATATAGGTATATTATTCATTTTAACACTCAGTTTTCCATTGAATAAGCAAATAACTGGTATTCCATTCACCATTTTAATCGAAGAATTAAAATTCATCATATACAAATTAGATTTTTTTCCATATTGATAATCATAATTAAAATATTTTCTCTAGATATACAATATTAACTAAAAAATATAGAGAAATTAATGAAAAAATAAGAAATTTATACCTTGATGAACTTTCGGATCTCGTCGGCGTCGGAGAGAATAGATGGCGTCTGCGTCGTATTTGAGGAAGGAAGATGTGAGTTGGATTTGGGAGAAAGAGAGATCGGGTTTGGGAGAGAGGGAGAGAGGGAGATCGGGATTGTTGGGTCATGTTTGGGAGTGATGGAGATCGGGTTTGGGAGAGAGGGAGATCGGTGGAGAGAGAGGGGGGGAGGGAGGGAGGGAGGGAGGGAGAGAGAGAGAGGGACTGGGAGAGAATGAGGATGGTTGTGCCCTAGTTTGGGGCACACCTGGGCTTTATATAGCCCGACAATTCTACGGGACTAGTCGACAATTCTACGGGACTACTAGTCCCGTAAAATTATCGGGCATTCATTTGTTCTACCCAGAAAACCCATGAGACTAGTAGTCCCGTGGGTTTGCTTGGCAGAGCAAATGAGTCTCTGCTTAACGCACGGGACTTGTAATCCCGTATGTTTTATATATTCAGCCTAAAACATACGGGACTAGTAGTCCCGTATGTTTTCTGTGAGTACTAATCGATTATTAGTTCACCCAAAACATACGGAACTACTAGTCTCGTATGTTCTGAGCTGGGTGTTTTTTAAAATCGATCTCTTTTTGGTCTGTTGGTCAAAAAGATGTCGATTTTGCTAAATAATTAGCAAAATGGTCGATTTTGCTAATTATTTAGCAAAAAATATATTTTTTAAAAAAATTCCCCAAAATAGACTGAAAAATAGAGGTGGTTTATTGCAACAACAAACTGTTTTAAGATGGTTTATATATAAATTGACAAATAAAAAATCGATGGTTCTTTAAAATGAACCTATTTTAAAAGTAATTTTAAGCAAAAAAAAATCATTTTTTACCTTTTATTATTTTTTGGAAAAAGTGTTTTATTTTGAGAAGAAAATACGTTTTTCCTCTTGATATTTCCAAAGAATTGTGGAGTATGGGTATTTTGCACAAAACTCTTCTCGGCTTTATAAAAGCCAAGAAAAATTGTTGGGAAAAATGTTTCAAGGCCCCAAAACAAAAAAGCGGATGTGGCCCAGCCCCCCCAATTAACTGCCTTAGCCTTCAGCCCCAAAAAATTGTGAAAATTGTGGCCCAGACCCAAAAGCCCATACGTATACATCAAGTGGGTGTATTTTGTTGCTTCCTCCCGAAAATGCCCTCATCTCTCTCAAAGAAAACCGGCTGAATGGGTTCTCTTGTTCGGTGATCTCTCCCAACGCATTTATGACGAAGTGACGGGGGAAAGCGGGGGGAAAAAGCGCGGGCTCCCGCCATTATTGTCTGCTTCATCATCCTTTGTTATAAATTGGTTAGTTTTATCTCTCACTCTCTCATTAATGAAATTAGGGTTTTTTTCAACTGTTTACAGCCCTTTTGCACCTGAAATCCCCTCAATTACTCCTCAACTCGTCATAATTGCCTTCATAACTGTCCTCATAACTTTCAACCACCCCTAATGGCCGTCAATGACTTGATTTGCATGGTTTCTTTAGGCGAGAATGCCATATTCGTGAAGCTAAGTTCGACAACAAGCTTTGATGAACTCCAATTTGATGTGTCTGAAAGATTGAAAGTACCTAAAGAAGCTTTATCCTTTATATTTAAATCTGAGAGGCACCCCAACCTCAGTTTTTCAGTTGACAACGATGATGATTTGAAGTGCATGTTGGAGCACAATCGAAATATTGGTTGTACGGAGATTCACATGCAAGCTGCTGTTAATGTAGAGTGTTCCACTTCAAGGAAAAATCAGATTAGGGAAATGTAAGTAATTAATGAACTCTTTATAACATTGGGTTTTGTGTGATGTAAACATTGTTATTTTTTTCTTCAACTTTCAACCATCCCTTATGGGCATCAAATCCCTCAATGTAAGTTATTATTGATTTGTAAGTAAACAATGAACTCTGTCAGGAACAGGTCTATGTGTGATGATAAGCCAATTGTGATTTCAGGTTTCGATGGTAACTTGGGAAAAAATAGTTGTCATCTCTGATGGTTAGATGTTAACTCTTCATCTTATAGGTTAATTTTCCAAGAGATATGTTAACCTTTACATGAACATGTTAATTGTCGTGGGAACATGGTTAATTTTACACCCAGTTAGTTAACTTTTGTTGTACTATGTTAAGGTTTACGGAAAATGGTTAATTTTACACCCAGTTAGTTAACTTTTGTTGTACTATGTTACCTTTGGTCCTACTGCTGTTAACTTAAATTATCAGAAGATAATATAACATATTGTGCATGATATCTCACTGGTTGATTAATTTGTGCAGTAGTGATGCCTCTTTGAATGCAGAATATAGTCGTCCTCCTCCAGGAAATGCATCCAATTCAGAGAGAATCCAAAATGATTTCCCGTCTGGTGAGGTTGTAATGAGAGCTGATGATATTCTCAACAACACTTCCAGCATTCCTCAATGGTGGCACACAACATTAACTGAAAAGGGGCAACAATTTGAGACTGTAAACGAATTGAGACTAGCTTTGCAGTACTATTCCATGGCGAAAAAATTTGACTATGAATTTGTAAAGAATGAACCCAAACGTATCCGAGTATGTTGTCGATATAAGGAGACATATGGATGCCCTTGGATGCTCTTTGCATCTCCTGTTAAGTATGGTAAAAGAATTGAAATCAAAAGGTTTGTGAATGAACACAGTTGTGGACAACATGCTAACAATTCAGGGCAATCACGGGCATCTCGTAAATTCATAGCAGCCCAATTGCGACCGGTATTAAAGGCGCGACCTCAAATCCGACCAATTGATGTGCAAAAGGAGTTCCTCACTCGATATGGATTGAGACTTGAATACAGTAAGATATGGTGGGGCAAAGAAAGAGCGCAGGAGGATATGTATGGTGATAGTTATGAGGCTTATGATCAATTAAGATGGTAAATTTTACAGTTATTTTATTAAGTGTACAAATTTTTATCATAGCCGCTTATAGTACAATTGTTAGTTGTTGATTTATCATGCAATATCTCATCCTTAGATGTTTCATGTTAGTTTTCATTGATATGTTCCAACTGTCATTGTGGAATGTTATGTTTTATGAAAACTTGTGAGCTTTTATGTTAATATATTATCCTAATGTTCCAATGTATTATATATGCTTGAGCAGAAGCTACATTGTTGTACAGGTATGAGCAAAAGGTGAAGGAAACGAATCCAGGAAGCTACATATGCATTGACCAGAATGAAGGAAGGTTCAAAAGACTGTTTATATGTTATGCCGCTTGCATCGTTGGTTTCTTAAATGGGTGTAGACCCCTATTATTTTTGGATGGGACCTTTTTGAAAGACAGATACAAAGGCATGCTCCTGAGCGCCATAGCATACGACGGAGACCAAGGGATATTTCCGGTTGCGTATTGTATATGTGATCAGGAAAATGTTGATAATTGGAGATGGTTCCTTCAAGGCTTGTGGTCCATACTGTATGAAAGGTTAGACCCGTACAATCCTCCCCACCAATTGGTAATTATTTCTGATGCCGACAAGGGGATTCGAGAAGCCGTGAGAGAATATTTCCCTGAAGCAATCCACTCACGATGCGTGCTGCACCTAGTTGAAAATTTTAGAACAAAGCTAAAGGATTTGGGATTGAAAGCAAAGGACACACAAGTTTTGGGGAGTTTGCTCCAATCTGCTTGCTATAAATACACTATAGCGGAATGGAACGACTACATGAAGGAAATTTATGAGATGGCTCCAGTCGCATATGAGATTGTACTCTGTTATTCGCCAGAGAAATGGGCGAATGCATTCTTCCCTGGCATCAGGTAATGCATTCATCTTAGATTATGACGTTTTGCAGTTGATGTTAACTATTCTACATATATGTGAATTTTTCTTCCTATAGGTTAACTTTGTCTGATATATGTTAACTTTCAGCAATATATGTTAACACTGATGTTTTTATGTTAACTTTGAGCAGTAAAGGTTAAGTTTTGTTGTTACGTGTTAATTTTATTACATATTGGATGCCCATCATACTATTAATTATTTTGTGCTTTGCAGATATGGTCATGTAACCTCTAATGTTGCAGAATCCTTTAACAGCTCGATTGTTACGTATCCTGCAAATGATAGAGCATATCCGAAAACAAATTATGAGTCGCCTGAACAATAGACGGATAATGGCTGATAAGTGGACAAGCTATCTGTGCCCTAAAGCTGAGAAGATTGTTAGAGAAAATATGGAAAGAGGACGTACTTTAGAGGTTAAACAATCTAGAGATGATATATTCGAAGTGCAGTCACATAGAACTACTCACGTTGATTTGGAGAAGAGGACGTGCACTTGCCGGTCTTGGGACGTAACCCGTATTCCTTGTGTGCATGCTTGTGCAGTCATTATTTATATGAAAAGAGACGTATATCAATATTGTGATTGGTTCATGTCCGTAGAAGCGTTTAAGAAGAGCTACGACGAAATATTATATCCCATCCCAGATTATGAGAAGCGGAGTGTGTCCAGGGATGAAATACAGATTTTGCCACCAATTACCACAAGAGGAGGGGAAGAAATAAAACAAGACGCATAAACAACAGAACCATTTACAAACGTCCAGTCAAATGTTCTCGGTGCAAAGTTGATGGTCACAATCGAGCAACCTGTAACGAGCCCATCTGGTGACTAGTGTGTTTCTGCATCTTACAACAATACTTTTGTATGAGACAGCAAAGGTTGTTTTTAAGTGGTTAAGTATATAGTGGTGGACTTTTGTAATCTGTGATAATGATCGACTAATCATTTTGTTCATGCTAGCAATATCTAAAAGCAAGGCTGAAAGATGTTAACGGATTTGTGCTTGTTCATCTTAGATTTTTCAAAAAGATATTGATTTTAAATTGGCCAAATGTCCAACATCTCATTCACTGTTCTAACGGCTAACTGTCCATCATACTGTGCTAACAGCTTCATTACAACGGCTAGTTTCTTGTTCCTTATGCAATATATAATGTGCCCATGGACAAGCTAAATTTAAATGTATGTTCTATCTTCCCTGCACTCGGAGTTTGAGAGAGTGAGATGAGAACATCAGAGATATCTCAGTCACAAGAAGAGGTGTGTTGTTTCTGTCAAATTCCAACACCCATGAGGCTGTGCAAAAATGGGAAGAATAAAGGAAGATACTTCTGGGGATGTGCAAATTTCCCAAATATGCAATGCAATTTTTTTGCTTGGGCTCACAAAGAGAATGCAATGCCCAGTAAGATTATTTCATTCTGCCCAGAAGTCCCCGTTGAAGATGAGATAGCGACCAAAACAAAGCAACTGAAGAAAGCACTGAAGCAATCGAACCGTGAAGTCGAAAAATGGAAACTTTGCTCATTCTTCCTATGTTGTTTTTGTATGGTACTAATTTTCTTCAACATTGTGATCTGTAAGATGAAAATCAACTGAAGAAACTTCAGTTTGTTATGCTTTTGCTGTAAGTGGTTAAATATTAGTTAGACTTTTGCTGTAAGTGGTTAAATATTAGTTAGACTTTTGCTGTAAGTGGTTAAATATTAGTTAGACTTTTGCTGTAAGTGGTTAAATATTAGTTAGACTTTTGCTGTAAGTGGTTAAATATTAGTTAGACTTTTGCTGAAGAAAGTGATTATTTATCTCACTTATATGTTAACATTTTCTGAAAGTGGTTATGTTCTCGAGTTATATGTTAACTTTTACTGAAAGTGGTTAACTATCAGAGTTATACGTTAACTTTTACTGAAAGTGGGTTTTTTTACCAATTTTTTGGCAGTTTCACAACCAGATATGTGCATCTTCTCATCCACACTATCAACCAGTTACACAAACAGTAGAATAACTGTCAAAGAGAATGATACAAAGCTGCAATAATGTTAACTAAATTAAAATGCCAGTTAGTTTTGTTCCCAATTCAATGAATTCGTACACAACACTTTTTAGGATATCATTCACCCATCCTTTTCCACTGTCTCCCCTTGATTTTTCTGTTCCCATCCTTCTATTAGGAGTTCAGCTGCAAGCCTGGCACGGATGACTTCAGACTCGTCAGAGTGATTAGTGACTTGAGTGGTATCAACCCCATGAATTATAGCCTTTATATATAAAGGAACGAAAAGACCACAATCAAAGCTGCATGATATAAGATGGAGCAGATAGTTAGATATAACATGCTGAATAAAATGAAAATGTTTAAATTTAGTTAACATACTAAGACATGTTTAAATGCATGAAATACTAACATTCCAGTCTGTTGCTCACAAGGGACGGCTTCATATCGGAACTTTCTCCAAATATTATTCGGATCGAAACCAGACTTCATATGGTCCATGAATGCAATTACTTTATTTACTGGCTCAACGTATGCACTATGGCCAGCCGAGCTATAATGCTTGACAACGTCCTCATCCAACCTTACTTCAGCCACATGCCAGTGGTCATGACGCACAAGCGGGATAAGGAGTACATTCTTCCTTGCGGCAACATGCTTTTGTATGAAAGAGGTGTATAGATGTGGAAAATCTGGGGTGACTGCATAAAGACTATGCTGTATTGCCAAAAAATTATGATAAGCCAATTGTAAACATGAGATAAAAATGGTAGGAGATTGAACCTAATGCTTACGCAGAAGAATGTCGATACAACCCCATATTGGTTGCCCATGGACTCCACATCTGGCCTCTCTAGCAAAGCTGCATGATATAAGATGGAGCAGATAGTTAGATATAACATGCTGAATAAAATGAAAATGTTTAAATTTAGTTAACATACTAAGACATGTTTAAATGCATGAAATACTAACATTCCAGTCTGTTGCTCACAAGGGACGGCTTCATATCGGAACTTTCTCCAAATATTATTCGGATCGAAACCAGACTTCATATGGTCCATGAATGCAATTACTTTATTTACTGGCTCCTCCTTCTAGAGCCTCCTCCTTCTTCTTGATTTTCCTCTTCCCCAAAAAATCCCAAGTGCATTCATCAGGCTTACAATAGAACCTGATTTTTTCCCTCTCTTCCTCCTTGTGGTGTGATATGTTAATTATCTCTTGATGAACTTCCTTCTTCTTTTCTTGAGTGAAAGGGGTGCGGACTAGTTGTGAGCGCGTCCGCTTTCTGGTACTTGGTCCCCTAGTCCCCTTTGACGCTAATCTCTTCATTCTCTTCTGATAAACTTGCACCTGTTTTCCATCCTCCATCCTTTCTTCATCCAGTTTCTCCTCAGCACATTCTCCCTCTCTGTTTTCCACCACTTTTTCTTCATCTTTCTTCTTTCCTTTTTCCTCTTCCAGACTTTCCATCCTTTCTTCATCTTTCTTCTCCTCAGCACATTCCCCCTCTCTGTTCTCCACCACTATTTCTTCATCTTTCTTCTGATGTTTTTCCTCTTCCACTTTCTCCTCTTCCTCTTCCTCTTCCTCATTCTTCTCCTGCTCTCGCTCTTCCTCTTTCTTCTCATCCACAGTCACTTCCTCTTTCTTATCCTCCTCACTCTCTACAGCTTTCTCCAAATTATCATCCTCCATCTCTTGCCATTCACCTTTCTCTAACTCCTTCTCTGCTTCCTTGCCAATATTGGTTACCTCGTCATTGTAGGGTGAATATTTGATTTCCCGAAAGAGAGAGTTTCGTTTGTATTTATAAGAAGGCTTATTACAAACTAATGATCAAATAGTTACAACAGAAGCAGAGGGAAGGCCCTCTTTGTTTTGTGTGGGGACTTTTAGGTGGCTACAGGATGCTTCGCTCGATGCTCGGGTCGAGTCTGCTTCCCTTGGACCGTTCGAATGAGGTTGCTGGAGAGCTTCAGTTCGCAGTAGAAGCTCAACTTGAGAGAGTTCGGGTCTGTTTAGTTCGCCGGCGATCGGAGCTCGGAACTAAGCAGTAGTGCTGCAATGCAAAGAAAGTTGTGCAGAGAGCTTGGTCTCAACTCTTTTTCCTAAGTTTTGCGACCTCCTCTCCAGTGTGCCGGAAGAGGCTTTTAAATGGGAGAAGGACAACTTGACTCCTCCTTGAATTGTGGGATGTGACCACATCTTCTTCAGAGACGTCTAGCTGTTCCTCGAAACCATGATCGGTCATTCCAGGGATTGTGCTTTATGTCCTGTCACCTACGATGGGAAGGCCCATTCTTGTATGTGAGGCAACAAACGACTACTATCCGAGTGGATTTGACCAGCATTAATGAACCGCATTTATGAGTCCGCAGATCGATGAGGCGTCTGTCCGATCACCAGTACTGTGCGTGACCGCCCGGCGTGCTTTGAGCACGACGCTTTCTCCTTTTCGGTCAGGAGAGGCGGTGGAGTAGGTGTACAGTACTCGAGTGAGTCTAGCCAGCTTGCCGAGTGCCGGCGGACCCAGCTCCAGACTCAGACAGCCGAGGTGAGTCGCATTTATGAATGCTCAGGTTGACTCGACACCTGTCCAGCTCCTTCGCGCTGTGCGCACTGTGGGCGGCCGTTTTGACGGCCCTGGGGTACTGTGCTCTCTCTCCCTTTGGGTCGAGAGAGGTGGGAAGGCCCACCTCAGCACGTGGGGTAGTGGATACCCAGCTGTACTGACGGTTTTGGGGCTTGCTGGCGGATTCGACTCCGAACTCGGGCAGGCGAGTTGAGCGAAGAGCAAATTTCCGCCATCCTGATCGCTCCTGACTCATGCTGGCGAGTCGACCGTTAGGCGAACCTGGACTTGAGTACAGTCGACGTCTACGCGGTTTAGATCCGTGCCAGAGAACTGGGCGTGCGAGCTCTTCTCGTAGGCAAATTTCCTGTAGACCCATAGAGGTATTTTTTACCGTCTACAAGACCCCCTTCAAAGTTTTCGGACCTAAACTGGCTTGCGTGTGGTCTGGAACACTTTGAATGAAGAAACTGTTGGCGAAGCAAGTGCCTGCGATTTCTCTTAGGATTTTTAGCAAACCCTCAGCTATCAACGGGTTTGATGTGCCTTTACCGATTACCGTTTGAATCGGGCTAGCCATACTATTCTCCTCAGTATGATGAGTTGTCGAACAGTTTCTCTTAGGCTTAATGCTAAGATTTCTGCTCTAACCCTTAGCCATCTGGGGCGTGGGTTTCAACCGTTTAAGCAAGGTCATTCTTTTGGCTTTGTTCGTAATTTTACCTTTGAGGGCGAATGCATCGTCAAGGCGAAATTAATTTTTGAGAGCCAATTCTCGCGCGACTCGTGGGGTTATGCCCAGTATTTGCAGGCGAAACCCTTCCTTTTGTAGGCGGAACCGGATCTGACGAGAGATGAGCCACGCGTCTGCTGACAGAGCCTCGTGCTTCCCAGCTAAGACATTGGATCGTGGCGATCGTGACTTGACAGCACGATCCTCGTGCGTTTCGCCCTGCGACGTATCGTGGCCGTGGTTCTCGGACTCAACCGTCGGATTCAACCGCTAATCTCGGTCCCTTCGATGCACTGAGGGTGATCTGGGCCGTCGAATTTGATCGTGGCCCCGTTTCCTGTCCGTTAGGGTTTTCGCCTTTCGAGGGCAGTCGTGGTCACGTGGGCAACTCCGCCCTTCTAAATCAGCCGTTTTCCTCCATTGGGATTTACCGTGCTTTCAAATCTCGAAAGGGAACATCCAAGGAAAGAATTCCCGCTTCCTCTTACAATGGCTCCGAAACCTAAGAGGTGCAAAGTGAGGGGTGCAGGTCCCGGACGTTACTCCGACCGTCTCTCTGCCGGCATGCCTGCTGGTGCTCTGGAGTCGTGCCCAGGTACGTTGATGGATTCGTTGGGCGATCCCTTGCAGGCCTTAGGCGTCGGATTTAGGGAGATGAGTGTTGCTTATTTCCCCGATTTGGGGCAAAGTTTGCCCTATTTTGCCTTTAGAGGATGAGTACTGTCCCCGCGGGCGAATTCTCCAGTGGGGAGGAGACGAACCCCTTTTTCGTAAGGCGAGTTCGGCCCTTCCCATTAGAGGGGAGTGTAGTCCGTAGGGACAGACCTCGTTCGAAGTGGGTTCCCCCTTTCGATAGGCGATTTCGCCTTCCTATGTTCGATGGGCGATTTCACCTCTACAGCGGATTTTGTCTCAATTGACTTTCTATTTCTTGTTGCAGCGACCTTCCCTGATGAGGCTTTCCCGGAGGGTGTGGCCGTTGGCCACGTCGGGGCTAAGAGCTACACGGCCCCTTCTCGTTTTCCCTCGTTGGCTCCAGTACCCTTGTTCACTGCTGATAAGCTGCATGGTCTGGTACAGAGGGTCACGGATGGTCATCACTTGACCCTGCGCGAGCTGACGACCAATGCGGCGCTGACAGATGAGGCCAGGGCAGAGCTGCCGAAACCTCAATTTCTGTTCGGCGACTCCATGACCGACCCTTCTGCCCTGTTGCTCAAAGAGAGCCGGTGGTTCCGCACGGTAGAGGGGACCCATTATTACCTCCCCAGCATGCCGAGAGGGTTTTCGATTGTTGAGCTGCGGTCCCTCGCGATTCCTCGGACGATGAACTGGGATTTGACCCCCACTCAGGACGGGGTCACTTGTGGCGTCTTTACGGGTTCTACGGCTGGGTATGGAGTGGAGAGCTCATGTAAGCGCGTGACGGGTCTGCGCCCTGGCTTAGTGTCTGCTGAACCGCCCGTGGGGGAATCGACAGCGGTGGCGGAGACTTTCCGTCACCGCTTCTTCCGAGTCGGTGGAAGCTTTCCCCCGAAGGACTTCAGGGCCCCGGGGTGGGTTTACTCTGCGCCAGGCAGCGACACGTGGTGGTCCAAGATCACCGACTATGTTTTGGCCGAGAATGCTGACCTCAAAGGCACAGAGCTGTATGTGGCCCTCGAAGCCACTCGACATGGCCTGCGGATCAACGCTTCTCAATTCCATAGCATTCTGGAATTGTATTGTGCGGAAAGCGGCACGTTTTTCACTCCCAATGGTGAGCTTGGTATCACCCCCTTCGAGATGCACGACGTGTCGGGGCTGCCTCTGGGAGACTTCCCTTATGAGGAATACGTCCCTGATCAAGATGAGATCGATCAGCTGTCGGACAATTCCCCTCTGGCGGTTGAAACTCTGTGGGAGTTACTCTGTCACTTCCACATATGCCTCAGTACCTTAGGGGCCTCGGATCATAAGGGGAAGAGGAAGAAGACCCCAGGGATTAGCCACAAGAATTGGGCTGATTATCTGTTCCCTGGGAACGATGTCAAGGGGAAGCCCGCTCTCCCGTTAGGCGCGTGCGACCAGCCCGAAGTGGAGGCGAGGACAGCTAAAGAAGGAAGCACCATTACTCTTGACCGCGACGAGGGCGGATTTAAGGCTGGTACGGTCCTTCACTCATTCCATCATCAGGCGAAGTTTCTCATTTCGGGGAAGGCGCTGCTCGCGGGGTACCTCATGTTATGGCTGAAGAGGTGCGTAATCCCCACTCACTCCTTCGAGGCTCTTCCTATAGAGGTCGTGTATCCGGCGGTTTGCCTGGCTCACGGGAAGGCTTATTCCCTGGTATCGGCGACGATAGCGTGTATCCATCGGGGGCTCCGTACTCTGACGAGCCAATTCTGCCGTGTGTCGGTCCTCGACGAGGGGGAAGGAGAAGTTATCAGAACCCCCAATCCTAGGGTGGGGCTACCGTATACCTACTTGATGGCATGGTTCGTCTATCACTGCGAATGCTTGATGAGTGCCCCGGCAGCGCTTCAGGGAGACAAGTTTGTTCCCTTCGTCCAGCGTTTGGAGAGGTGCTCTTGGAAGTGCAAGGACATCCCCGATACGAGGAAGACGCTCTCCCACTTCGGGCACTATAATTTTCGTCGATCTTTTCCTTACTTTAGCGGGGGTGGATATGGAGAATCTCTCAGGGATGCGCCGACGGCGGATCACCACACAATCCTTTCCCGTGGTGCCTTTCGCTGGTTGGTGGACATTCGACCAGGGTATCACGTTCTGAGAACAGGCTCCACATGCTATCTCGAGCCATACATCCCTTGCAGGTTTGCCCGCCAGTTTGGGTATGATCAATTGTATGTGGGCAACGCCAACCCTCGCCTACACTTCGAAGGAGGACTGGTTGACGGCGCTCGGGGGTGGTTCTGGACCCATGCTGGAGGTACTCAAGCTCGTTTTGAGTTGCCTGCGAAGGACCGCGATTTACACCACACGCTCTTGTACTGTCGGTGGTATCGGGGTGCTAGTGCTGACCCTGCCAACTTCTGGTTCCAAAGCTCATGTCTGGCGGAACGCGATCGTCCCATCAGGGGCTCTCTCCGTTCTTCAAAGAGAAGGGGCCACCAAACCGCTAGGGAGTTGTTCTCGGAGGATCCAGTGGAGGACTGTGAGAGCTTCGATGCTGGTGGCGAATCTGAGGTTCCCGATGTTCGAGCTCCGGTTCAGAGTCCGACAATCGGACAAATGGGGGCACCTTTGCTATCCCCGAGTAGCTCGCTTCTCTCGAAGCGTCAGCGGGAGGCGGTGGCCGAGAGTTCCAGAGCGGAGGCGGCCAAGAAGGCTCGCTGTGATGGGACAGTCGGGACCATCCAAGTGGCAGGGGGTCGGGATGACGTTTCTCCGATAAGGATTCCTGGAGTGGCTCTGTCCGGGTCTGGAGTGGCTCCGTCTGGGTCTGGAGTGGCTCCGTCTGGGTCTGGAGTGGCTCCGTCTGGGTCTGGAGTGGCTCCGTCTGGGTCTGGAGTGGCTCCGTCTGGGTCTGGAGTGGCTCCGTCTGGGTCTGGAGTGGCTCCGTCTGGGTCTGGAGTGGCTCCGTCTGGGTCTGGAGTGGCTCCGTCTGGGTCTGGAGCCGTG
>NC_033802.1:66405579-66414227 GCF_001876935.1 Asparagus officinalis
ATATATAGAGAGAGAGAGAGAGAGAGAGAGAGAGAGAGAATCTTGGTACCAAGTTCTTTCATTGAACTAGATAGTTGTTTTTGTCAAAAGTTGGTCTCGTTGTGGAATTCATTATATCTTCGGTCGATTACAGCAAATTCAAAAGAAATAGCTTTTTTATAAGACTCCTTTTACACAACAAAGAGAAAATTATAACTTTTTAGAAACAAACACAGGATCGTTGTTTGGATCGCTGCTTGCGTGGGATCTTTGCCTGTGCCGGGAGCGTTTTGACTCGTGGACCACCAAATCACAGATTCTGATTGAATCGTGAGGGGTTTAATGATTCTTCCTTCGTTTATCGAAGTGAGAATTTGAAACGATATCTTATCAAAGTAAGATAGTCGTTCTTCTTGAGATCAAGTCGAAGCTCGAATCTCAAGGGATTGCCAGAAACTCAAGAACTCTGCTCTGTCTGCTCCAAAGTGCTCAAAAATGATCAGCCCCCCCTCAAAAAAATAATCTCAGGGGGGTATTTATAACCCCTGAACAAACAGTGTTTCCGAGACAGCATTTGCTGTCTCGGCTGGCGCCCCCTGCCGAGACAGCAAAGACTGTCTCGGGCTCCGAGACAGTAAAGACTGTATCGACCCGTGAGATAGTAAATACTATCTCGGAAACAGTAACTGTCTGACAGTTTTCTTGTAACCGCCTTCCCACGTTTTACAACTCCGTTATTTTGGCAATTATCAACATGATTCTCGCCCACGATGTTTTTCACGTCCTTGGCAGTTATCAAGGTGGTTTTTTGACCATTTCAACACTGTCTCGCTGGCGAGACAGTAAACACTGTCTCGCTGGCGAGACAGTTCATATCTGTCTTGATTTTCCAAAACAGTATAAGATCAACTCTTGTAATTTTTTGAGTGATCCTCTCTATGTTTGGGATATCTATTAGCATTTTTTGATGCTTGCGAGACAGTAAAGACTGTCTCGCTGGCGAGACAGTTCATATCTGTCTTGATTTTCCAAAACAGTATAAGATCAACTCTTGTAATTTTTTGAGTGATCCTCTCTATGTTTGGGATATCTATTAGCATTTTTTGATGCCTACAATAGTGAGGTGACCAAATCACCCCCCTACATCACGCCTCGAAGATGGAGCCTATTTTTAAAAATAGGTGAGGCTCTCTCTTCGAGGTGTGATGTAAGGTGTGGATTTGACCACCTCACTATCAAGTTCAATGGAGAAACTTGGTACCAAGTTTCTCCATATTTCTCATATATATATACACATTAGGAACACTTTTCATTGAACTTGGTAGTGAGGTGGCCAAATCACCCCCCTTGGTAGTGAGGTGGCCAAATCACCCCCCTACATCACGCCTCGAAGATGGAGCCTATTTTTAAAAGTAGGTGAGGCTTTCTCTTCGAGATGTGATGTAAGGTGGGGATTTGACCACCTCACTACCAAGTTCAATGGAGAAACTTGGTACCAAGTTTCTCCATATTTCTCACCACCTCACTACCAAGTTCAATGGAGAAACTTGGTACCAAGTTTCTCCATATTTCTCATATATATATATATATTGTTTGCGTCGAAAATTGCTCTCGTTGTGGAATTCATTATATCTTCAGTCGATTACAACAAATTCAAAAGAGATAGTCTTTTTATAAGACTTCTTTTACACAACAAAATGAAAATTACAACTTCTTAGAAACAAACGCAGGATCGTTGTTTGGATCGCTGTTTGCGTGGGATCTTTGCCTGTGCCGGGAGCGCTTTGACTCATGGACCACCAAATCACAGATTCTGATTGAATCGTGAGGGGTTAAGTGATTCTTTCTTCGTTTATCGAAGTAGGAATTTGAAGGGAAGATCTTATCAAAGTAAGACGATCACTCTTCTTAAGATCAAGTCAAAGCTCGAATCTCAAGGAATTGCCAGAAGCTCAGGAACTCTGCTCTCTCTGCTCCAAAATCATCCTCCTCCAAAAAATGGTCTCAGGGGGGTATTTATAACCCCTGGACGAAATAATGCTTCCGAGACAGTGTTTGCTGTCTCGGCGGCCGAGACAGAGTTTACTGTCTCGGGTTCCGAGACAGTAAACACTGTCTCGAAAATCTTCAACCGCCTGACAGTTTTCTTGTAACTGCCTTTCCACGTTTTACAACTCCGTTATTTTGGCAGTTATCAACGTGATTCTCACCCACAACGTTTCCCACGTTCTTAAATAGTTGGTGGCCACTTGTCGGCGGTTACAAAACAGTTTCTGACTTTTTTGAGAGCTGTCTCACGGGCGAGACAGAAAATACTGTCTCGCACGCCGATACAGTAAATACTGTCTCGCATGGCGATACAGTAAACACTGTCTCGCCTGGCGAGATAGTAAAGACTGTCTCGCGTGCGAGATAGCCCATACTTGTGTTCTTCTGACTTTTTTGGATGATCTCCTTTTTGAGCTGTATTCGGATATCTTTCAGTATTTTTTGACGCCTACAGATACCCGCTCCAAAATATTCCAGACTCATTCCTTTATAGAGGAGTATGAGATACTTTGGATAAGATGGGTCTAACTTTTAATCCTTTCGGTACTTGATTGAGTAGATCTTACGGAAGGACCCATAAATGGCTTTAACTCTTGATTTTTTCATCTTTTAGCTTATTCATTGCTTTGTAGAATAGCTAAACTTCCTTAAGTGCTGCGTTTATCGCGTGACTATCGTCGAAGTCTTGAATTAGAACTACTATTGAAGAATGGAGTGTTCGAGAAATAGTTTAACTTCATATACCCGTTGGGAGGTAATCAGGTTATTCTTAAGAATATTTTGAGTAATATTCTCCAGAAACTTCCTGTTGAGGGTAGAGAAACAGTTTAGACTGGTGTACCTATTAGAGTAATATGGTCTCTTTTTTTGTTGGTAGAGATGAACCCACTAATGGAGAGGGAGAATTTTATATTCTATCTCCTGGTCTCTTGTTTGTTGGCAGAGATGAACCCAAAATCGGAGAGGAAGAATTTTATATTCTATCTCCTGGTGCAAAGGAAACTCGAAGTGGGATCTCCACTTAGAGAATCTGGATTGGTTTGAATAATCCTAACTGTCATAAGGTTTGATTATCCAATTCAAAATTGGACCTTTCGTTCGCGAAATGAATCGAAAGGAAATTTTGGTTGTGGTCCTAACTGTAGTAAGGTTTGACCAAGTGGGAGTTTGGTACTATCCTAACTGTTTAAAGGTTTGATCGATCAATTTGTGAACCTCTCATTCATGGAGGGAATCGAGAGAGGATTTTAGCTTTGGTCCTAACTGTAGTAAGGTTTGACCAAGTGGGGAATTTGAGACGATCCTAACTGTTTAAATGTTTGATCGTTCAATTTGTGGACCTCTCGTTCATGGAAGGAATCGAGAGGGGATTTTGGCTTTGGTCCTAACTATTTAAAGGTTTGACCAAATAGGAATTTGAGACGATCCTAACTGTTTAAAGGTTTGATCGTTCAATTTGTGGACCTCTCGTTCATGGAAGGAATTAAGAGAGGATTTTGGCTTTGGTCCTGACTGTTTAAAGGTTTGACCAAATAGGAATTTGAGACGATCCTAACTGTTTAAAGGTTTGATCGTTCAATTTGTGGACCTCTCGTTCATGGAAGGAATCGAGAAAGGATTTTGGCTTTGGTCCTAACTGTTTAAAGGTTTGACCAAGTGGGAGTTTTGAGATGATCCTAACTGTTTAAAGGTTTGATCGCTCAATTTGTGGACCTCTCGTTCATGGAAGGAATCGAGAGGAGATTTTAGCTTTGGTCCTAACTGTTTAAAGGTTTGACCAAATAAGGGTTTGTGAGGGAAGATTGATCCAACGAAGTGATCGAATCTTATCTCAGCAAAAGAGTATTCGGAAATCACTGTGGGGATGTAGTGTTTATCACTTTGTTTGTAATGATCGGGTTATCCCTAAGAAAATTACATATAGCATTCTTTCGGGAACTTCCGTTACATGAACCATCCACCCCCAGCTTTCTTCGCGAAACTGGGTCTAACATCATACCGAGTTACATGACCAGGTTATCCTTAAGAATATTATATGTAAAAATTCTCCAGGAACTTCCCGTCAAGAGTGGGAAACAGTTTAGACTCATATACCTATTGGAGTATCGAGGAGCAGTTTATACTCGTATACTCTTTGGAGTGAGGGAAAACAGTTTATACTCGTGCACCCAATAGAGTTAGAGTCTTCTTTACTTGGCTTGTTTCGCCATTATGACGCCGGAGTCAATTAAGGCTTGGATTTTGTTTTTGAGTCCAAAGCAAATCTCAGTGGGATGAAGAACCCTTCTGTGGTACGCACAGTAGTTTAGATCCGTAATCCTCTTAGTTCCCTCATTATCTTTAATAGGTGGTAGCTCGATTTTGTCATTGACGAGGAGGTATTTCAAGATGGCTGGAGCTTCATCATCTTTGAAAGAATACTCCTTTTGAAACCTCGGATCTGGAGTCGCGTTCCCAGTGATTGCAGATGTCATCGGTCGGCTTCTCTCAGCTTTCTTTCTTTTAAGAAAGTGTTCAGCTTGTTCGCCACGTAGTTTTAACTCTTTCCAAGTTTTGGATGGTACGACCCCCAGAGCTTCCAGGACATCGATGGAGAGATTATTATGGCATGTTTGTAGGATAAAATCCTCTGTAACAGGATCTCTGCAATTTATTACTTTGTTACGGAAGCGCTTGACAAAATTATCGACTGACTTTCCGTCTTTTTGCTTCTCATCTAGAAGGGTTCCGATCGATACTTCGGTGTCATCATCGAAGAAATTATTGAGGAACAAACTTTCCATGTCATCCCAACAATTGATGCTCCCTGGCTTGAGACGTCGGTACCAATCGAAGGCGGGCCCACGAAGGGTGCCAACGAATGACCGGACCATTAAAGCCTCATTTCCTGAGATCATGCCCAAATGAGACTTGAAATAAATCAAGTGCTGAATAAGTGAGCTCCTCCCATCAAACGGTGTGAAGTTAATTAGATTAAACTTTACCGGGAACGGTATTGAATCTCATTCTCTTGGATAGGGACACGGAATACCCGTCTTTTTCACTTTTTGAGCCGTCACCAAAGCGTTGATTTTGTTTTCAAGCTCTTTCATTTTCTCGTCATCGTCTATGTCTTCATTCGAAGGACGTTGAGGAGAATAAGTTAGACCACCCCCTGTAAGAGGTGCCATTGAACCACCCCTAATATCGTTATTTGGAGGATGTGTTAAACCACCCCCAGCGTTATTGCTATTGGGAGGTGCATCAGCAAAGATGACTTCATCCACTTCCGGATCACTGTCATCTGCAATATTTTGAGTGCGGCGGCTGGATTCAGCTCGCTGACTGGACTCAGGAAGTTGAGATCGTTGAGTTAGCAATTCTTTCATTTGTTGAATAGCCAACTCCATCTCTGTCTTCATCTCAGCTCTAATTTCTTCACGTTGTTTGGCTAGAGCTTCTTGAAGTATTTGAGCGAACTGATCAGAGGTGATTGTGAGTACTTCTCTGGTTTGCCCTGTGCTAGATACTGTATCATCCGAAGCGATCACAGAACAAGTGTCCAAGAGCTCGTCCTCTGATGACTTTCCTTCATGCATTCTCTTGTAGTCCCTATGTCTGATGGCTCTTAACTGGAGTCGGGACATCCATTTGGAAATTCTTGAATTGACTTTTCCTCTCGGGGAAAAGTCAGGATTTGATTCACTTGAATGCCATTTAGATTTTCCTTTATCAGCCATGTTGATGGTGATTTCAGGGAATTCGTCATCTTGGACAGTTGATCTTCTCTTGCGGAAATATCTCGGCTTTGGCTTCGACATTTTGGTGAAAAGACTGTGGAATACCGAGACTCTTCGTGGGATGGCTTCTCGTTTTGTGTAGTCACATTCCGACGGTACTGCTCTAATGAGTCGCATACAGAAACAATGAGAGCTCATTTCTCGGACAATCCTCTTTCGCGTTTTGTTCACAACCCCAGCTTGATAGTACGATTCATCGGTATGATTACCGGAAAATCCTATCATCTGTTGGTATGACCTCCCAGGTATAACGATGTCTTTTGGCGAACACGTCTTCTTCTGGGGGTGTAAAACCTTGTTGGCATTCTCAGGACAAATTATTGTTGCCTTTGAGCGATCCAAGGTTATTTTAGGAGTCACACGTTTAGAACCACCCCCTTGCGGGTGTGGAGTCTTAACGGGCTCTGAATGCTGATTTTGCACAACTCCAGACTTTGGAATCCAAACTTTACAGAGTTTTGGCGGTTCTTTGGCCACTGTTTCCCTGTTTCTTTCTCGTCTTTGTTGTAAGAGAGCATGTGCATGAGCAGCGTTTGCATGACGCTTTTGTATACGTTCTTTGAGGGTCGACCGAGTCCTTTTGACGAGAGTCCATTCCTCCGTCGTGAGTTGTGCAGAAACGTGAGTAGTTTGTCGTTGAGTTGAACAAGCCACTTGTTGTTTCCTCGACTCTAAGTCCGCATAATAACGAACTCCGTCGGTTTGTTCCAAGGCCTTAGCCAATTGTCGAGCACGGCGCTGGCGCTGTCTCTGACGAGCTCTCTTCATCAGCACCGGTGGGTTTTGATTCGATGACTCTTTAACTAGATAAGAGTCATCGCGAGCAGAGATGTTGCGAGTAGAATTCTCAACAACAATCAGGCGAGAGTCTTCATTTGTAATGTTCGACGGAGTCGAAAACTTGAAAACCTTCTTAGAAGACGAAATTTTCCTGCATTTGTGAGGTGAGGAAAACTTTGAGGATGAGGATGACAGATATTCCTCAAACTTTGCTTGGTCGAATTCATATTCAACCGTGGACTCAACCAATATCTTGATCGGCTGCGACACGACGGTCTCGGCAGCGAAACCGTTGGCTCCCATTGTGGTCGCCAGTTTGTTTGCGTCGAAAGTTGCTCTCGTTGTGGAATTCATTATATCTTCAGTCGATTACAACAAATTCATATATCTTCGGTCGATTACAACAAATTCAAAAGAGATAGTCTTTTTATAAGACTTCTTTTACACAACAAAATGAAAATTATAACTTTTTAGAAACAAACGCAGGATCGTTGTTTGGATCGCTGCTTGCGTGGGATCTTTGCCTGTGCCGGGAGCGCTTTGACTCGTGGACCACTAAATCACAGATTCTGATTGAATCGTGAGGGGTTAAGTGATTCTTCATTCGTTTATCGAAGTAGGAATTTGAAGTGAAGATCTTATCAAAGTAAGACGATCACTCTTCTTAAGATCAAGTCAAAGCTCGAATATCAAGGAATTGTCAGAAGCTCAGGAACTCTGCTCTCTCTGCTCCAAAATCAGCCTACTCTAAAAAATGGTCTCAAAAAAATGATCTCAGGGGGGTATTTATAACCCCTGGACGAAATAGTGATTCAGAGATACATTTGCTGTTTCCGAGACAGTAAACACTGTCTCGGGTTCCGAGACAGTAAATACTGTCTGGGAAATCTTCAACCGCCTGACAGTTTTCTTGTAACTGCATTCCCACGTTTTACAACTCCGTTATTTTAGCAGTTATCAACGTGATTCTCGCCTACAACGTTTTCCACGTTCTTAAACAGTTGGTGGCCACGTGTCGGCGGTTACAAAATAGTTTCTGACTTTTTTGAGAGCTGTCTCGCGGGCGAGACAGAAAATACTGTCTCGCACGCCGAGATAGTAAATATTGTCTCGCATGGCGAGACAGTAAACACTGCCTGGTGAGATAGAAAAGACATACACACACAGCTCAAAGAAGACTCGGTTATCTTTTTCTGATAATGGTTGCTTTCAAAGGTATAAATAACAGAACATGCAAGTCTTAATCATAATATCTTTCCCTTAAGTTATCGTTCTAACCCAATCGCAATCGTATTTATTACAAGTCTTTGGTATAATCTCTTTGTATTTAAGTGTTCTCTAATCATAGTTTAATAACCTGTTTCTTTGACTTCAAGTCATTAGTATAGTTTTCTCTAGAAGAGTGATTGGTCTTCCTAGATAAGCTTGATCCTATGTCGGTTTCAATCATACACCAGACACTAGCCGGCAATTTTTATATCTTTAATTGTTATTTTCACTCAAGTTCATTGAAGCTTGAAAAAGTTTCAAGTTGCAAATTCATGAGATGAATGATGTACGAAAAGATACCTAGATTCCTAGAGTTTGGGATTCTTGGGGTGTTTTGTGCGGCTTTATGTTTAGAAATTGAGCTTTGCTACAGTGACCCAAAATATAGGACCAATAGGAGGGACAAGTGAGGTATCCCTCTCCTATTGGATAATGAGTTGGTCATCATTAATGATGACCAACTCATTATTCAATAGGAGAGAGACACCTCACTTGACCACCATATTGCTCCCATGTTTTGGGTCATTGAGGAATTTTTCTTAGAAATTTTTAAGCTAGACTACCTTTTGATTGATTTTTGCCTTTTATAATAATTTTTTTAAGATATTTAAATGCTACTAAATAAAGTGAGAGTAAAACAAGCGTTGCTAAGAATAAGTGAGAGAATGCAAGTGCGAATTGGGAAAAACTATAAGGGATTTAAATGCAATTTAAGCCTTTTTCACCGTCACGTGAGCAGCACGACACCGGAGTCGTTTCTGTACCGACCCTTTCATGCACCGCGACAAGCCG
>NC_033802.1:66414284-66416540 GCF_001876935.1 Asparagus officinalis
CGGCCACCGCTCCGCACCCGTCCCTCCGCTTACACGTGCAAGGACCCCTCCCCGCACGTGTCCTCCCCCTCGTGCCCAACGCTGGTTCTGTATAAATCTTATTAAAGGACGAGGGAACGTGGTAGAAGTCGAAAGGCATTAGTCGGTGTTTGGTGTTTGCGGATGAGCAGGAAACAATAGGTTTTCTTTTTCTGGTTAATAATAAGCGGTCGTTTCGGTTGGCGAATCCCGTGGGTTCAGCCCGTAGAATCTCCGGGTGCAGGCTGGGTAGGAATGAAATCCGAGCTCAAACCGCTTTCAACCTCCACGTGTCCATTTTGAGGTTAAATTTGTAAATGACTAGGACATACTGATTTCTTTGTATAGAAATGTTAGAGGCACACCATTAAACCACACTCCCAACCACATCCCTCTCTTCCTATAGTGCTTGTTGGGACCCACATGTTTCATTAAAAAAAAATCCAAACAACACTATAGAGAGAGAGGGATGTGGTTGAGAGTGTGGTTTAATGGTGTGTCCCTAATACCACTCTTCTTTGTATTTGACTGCACGTTGGTACCGGGTGATCTCGACAGATAGCTGAGACTGAGAGTTTCAATATAGCTCCTATGATTTTAGGGCCTGTTCGTTTTGGAAAAAAAAAATTAGGAAATCAAAGAATAGGAAAACTATTTCCTATAATAATTGTTTTGAGATTGTTTGGTTGGTCTAAAAAAGAAGGAAATTATAGAATAGGAGATGAGTTGTCACCTTATTATTGGATGATGTGAGTGATTTTTTAAAAAAAATTGTTTTGAGGTTGTTTGGTTGGTTAAAAAAATAAGGAAATAAATTGGAGGCATATTATTGGATGATGTTTTGAGGTTGTTTGTGTTTGGTTCATTTTTTAAAATAAGAAAATAGATGAGATGAGATGAGTTGGAAGTATATTATTAGATGATGTGACACATACTTAAGGAAATCAATTTCTTAATTTTTTTTGAGGAAATGGATGGAAATGAAGGTTTAATGAGATGAGATGAGTTGTCACAATATTATTGGATGATGTGTGTGATTTTTAAAAATAAGATAAAATAAGATGTGATCGATGAGTTAGATGATATGACACATTTATTGTGTTTGGTTTATTTTTAAAGATAAGAAAGGAGATGAAATGAGATGAGTTGAATGATAAAAATAATATTTTATTGGATATTATGGGTGAGTTTTGGGGATGGAAATGGATAAAAATATTATTTTATTGATTTCCTTGTACCGATTTTCTTTTCTTTGGTTTTAGGAAACCAACCAAACGGGCCCTTAGATTCAATTCTCGTATTAAGAAAAGAAAATACTTACAATCTTTTTTTATTTATTTGAGTGAATTTTTAATTTATTAGAAAAAATACACATTTCTTATCTCTATACCTATGGACGTGTATAATTTACCGAATACGATAAAGAATTAATTTGGGTTAATTTACGGTAAGTCGGTAACCATCTCTCCGTTAAATTACTCACTATGAAAGAGAGAGGCAAATTATATAGAGATTAATGTGTCTCCTTGTCATAGGAGGAGATTTTCCTTCTAGTCGCCTATGAGACATAATCCCCATCATCCTCATAAAATAGACATAAATCCACACCAACCCACACTCTCTCTCCTACTTTATGAGGATGGTGGGGGTTGTGCCACATAGGCGTAAAGGAGGAAATCCTCTCATATGACATGAATACCCATTAATCTCTTATATATTCCTTTAAAATAGAGAGTTGTGGAAAAACTTTTCATGGACTATATTACACCTATTTTTTTTTTTGATAAAGAAACTATATTCAAAGTTTAATTTATATAGAGCAATTTTTGAAAAGGGGTTGTGATCGCAATCAATCACGTTGACCTATATTTTGATGAAATTTTATCTAAAAATTTCTATAAAAAAATTCCTTAAAGGCTATTGTGTTAAACACATGCATGACATATGATCTTTGTCAAATCTAGTGCTTCAGCGTATTTTTTCTAAGGATATTTTGAAAATTTTAGTTAATATTTTTCGAGGAAAATAGATTGATTACAAGCCGAGCTCCTTTTAAATGTGATTTTTGTGCGACTTCAACTTTTAAATTTGATGTCCGTACAATTACCCTGCCTACGTAGTTTTCCATCTTTCCCTCCCGCTTTTCGACGGTCGCCTTTCATTTGGCGCCAGGCGGAAATGCTAGGATGGGGGGTGGTGGGTCCCACAGTTTGGTCTGGAGGAATCGTGGGCAGCTGC
>NC_033802.1:66416550-66417180 GCF_001876935.1 Asparagus officinalis
GGCCCCAGCCCCCTATAAATCGAACCGCGGGGCTCGTTAACCGCAGTTTGCCGCTTCGGCTTCTCAAAATCACTATTTGAGCCGCTCTTTTTTGTATTTTTTAGTTCTTCTTCATTTTCTTTTTTAATTCAATTGAAAAAAAAAAAACAATCGAAAGAACTGTTAAAGCCTCAGATCCTTCCAGATCCAAGGTAAACCCTCTTGATCTTGATCCCTCTAGTTCTAATTTTTTTAGAATTTTAAAATTAAGTAATTTTGTTTGGCATCAGATAATTAGACTAATTAACTAACAGATCTCGTAGCTATGTTTATTAGTTTCTAATTATTATTTTATTTTCCTTAATTAATAGATTTAAAATTAATAACTTCTTATTTGTACTAGTTCCGAGAGTAATTAACAGATCTAGTGATTTGTCTCCAGATCTCGTGCCGTCGGTTCGTCTGTCTTTTACTTCTTTTCCATTAATTAATTAGTTAATTAATTAATTAATTCTCTTTTACTTCTTTTACATTAATTAGTTAGTTAGTTAATTAATTACCTTTTTTTCTCGATCGCAGATCTTTAGCTTTTGTAATAAAAACAAAACATGGCATCGGGCAACAACTCCGCCGTCGCCGGCGACGAGACCA
>NC_033802.1:66417205-66426385 GCF_001876935.1 Asparagus officinalis
CGGCTTCGCTTAACCGCAGATTTGACCCTTCGGCTTCTCAAAATCACTATTTGAGCCCGCCCTCTTTTTTTGCTATTTTTTAGTTCTTCTTCATTTTCTTTTTTAATTTATTAATTAAAAAAAAAAAAACAATCGTAAAAGAACTTGTTAAAGCCTCAGCATCCTCTCCAGATCCAAGGGTAAACCCTCCTTGATCTTGCATCCCTTCATAGTTTCTAATTATTTTTTAGAATTTTTTAAAAATTTAAGTAATTTTGTGCATCAGTAATTAGACTAATTAACTAACAGATCTCGTAGCTATGTTTATTAAGTTTCTAATTATTATTTATTTTCCTTAATTAATAGCATTTAAAATTATAATAAACTTCTTATTTGCTACTAGTTCCGAGCAGTAATAACAGACTTTATGATTTGTTTCTCCAGATCTCGTGCCGTCGGTTCGTCTTGTTCTTTTACTTCTTTCCATTATTAAATTACCTTAAGTAATTAATTAATTCTCTTTACTCTTTTAACATTAATTAGTTAGTTAGTTAATTAATTACCTTTTTTTCTCATCGCCAGATCTTTAGCTTTTGCTAATAAAAACAAAAACAGGCATCGTGCCAACAACCTCCGGGCCGTCGCCGGCGACGAGACAAGAACCCGCCCGCGCGCAGATTGAGCCCGTCGCGCACCTACGCAGGTTCGTGGTCAGACGGCGAGCTCGCACCACGTGCGGCGGCTGGGCCCCACGGCGGGGGTCCCCACCCAACGTTGCGTCATGTGCGCCCCGGCGCGACCCACGCCGGCCGCTCGCTTCAAGGCAAGCCGCTTCACCGGAACGAATGCTCGCCACCGGCACCAGGCTGCCGACGCAACGTGGGCCCTCGCCTCGCGGCCGTTAACGCCTCCTCGACTCGGACCGTCGAGGCCCAGTGATTTTGAGGAAGGGGAGGTTATTTTGTACGCCCCCCCTCTCTCTCTTTTGAAAATCGCGTGTTTCTCCCTTGTGTGTTGTTGAAGGTGGCGGATGGTGTAAATTGTAATTAGTGTTTTTGTTACGGGGGGGTGTTGTGAGTTGAATGATATGAGTAAAGCTACGTTTTGAGGAGCGAGAGGTTGATGGGGGAATCTTGGGTTGTTTTTTGTAAATAGTTTCGAGTTGTTTGAAGTTTTGTGCGTGTGGTATTGAGATAAATTAAAGAATGCGGTGGGGGGAGGATTTATCTACAGGTCCCAAAATAACTCCGATAAATTACTTTTAAACCCATTGTAAATTTCATCGATTTTTTATATGGTATAAAAGTTGCAACTCTGGATAGGGTTTATTGCTTATAAATCCAAAATCTTAACGCCACTTATCTTTAAACACACTCGTTTCTTTAAAAAGGTCTTTGTTGCCTATAAACATGAATTTACGTTTATTTACTTTAAATTAAACAGACGGACAATCTCTCTCTTGGACCCAAATGCTCCGTACATAGTTTAACTCCCACTTATTTGAAATCCATCCATGTCCAAAAGGATATTTGACCTACAAACCCAAATGCCTTCATTTATTTTTGATACTCCATCGAATTATTTTTAAACGCACTTCATATTTGAGAAATTTATTATACAGTGTAAGTTGCTATATTTTGTTGTAATTTGTTAAACTATATAATTGGTTAAATATGTGATGTATTTTTAAACCAAAGACGTATATTATTTTTTTCAAACTAATGTGGAGACATTGCGTACTATATATGCGTAGTTTGCCTCTAAAGCAAAATTTTACATCTATTTATTTTAAATTCATTCATTTTCAAAAGAGTGGTTTTGCTTATAAACTGAATGTTTTTTTAATCTTAAATTTTCTTTGTATTTCAGTGGTTTGATATACCGCGTTAGTTATTATATTTTTTCTGTAAATTTTATATTTGTTGTGAGTTGTTAGGTACATAATGTATTCTTTAACCATGCTTAAACTATTATCTTTGTTTTTCTCACACTTTTGGTGCAACATCATAGATGGATTTTTAGCATAAAAGCCTAAAGTTTACCCCCGTTTATTTTTTACACCCACCTCCAAAAAGATTTTCTGCCTATAAACCTGAAGTTGACACCCATTTATCTTTAAATATAGGGAAAAATGTGTCCAGGCCCCAAAAACAGAAATTTCATGTGCTGCAGCCCCTCCTAGTTTCCCCCATGTGGTTCAGCCCCTTGAAGTGTGACATTTTGTGCTGCAGCCCCTTTTTAACAATTATTACATGCCAACTAAGCTAAAATCCCCAAAATAACCTTATCCCTTCTTCTCAATCCTTCAAACCCAGTTCTCTCTCTCTCTCTCTCTCTCTCTCTCTCTCTCTCTCTCTCTCTCTCTCTCTCTCTCCCCCCCATAATCCGGTAGAAGAACAGGAACAGAAAAGCCACACAATTCATTCAAAGCATAGTATTAGGAAGCTTCTTATTATTACCAATATAATGCAGTTTTTTCCATGATATTACCTAAATAAATTAATATAGAAATAATCAAAATCCAAAGGGGGTTAAGTTATTCGAAAAAGAATCTCTTCCAATCATACCCCCCCCCTCTTTTCCCCATGATCATAGATCCTTTTTAGGCCAGCAGTTAAGAATAAGGCCCTATTGGATGAGAACGGTGTTAGTTCTAACACGCGGCTACAGTGTTAGTTCTAACAAGTTAGTTCTAACACGCGGCTACAGTGTTAGTTCTAACATGCTACAGTGTTAGTTCTAACACTGTAGCGTGTTAGAACTAACACTGTAGCCGCGTGTTAGAACTAACACTGTAGCTTGTTAGAACTAACATTGTAGCGTGTTAGAACTAATACTGTAGCCGCGTGTTAGAACTAACACTGTAGCTTGTTAGAACTAACATTGTAGCGTGTTAGAACTAATACTGTAGCCGCGTGTTAGAACTAACACTGTAGCCGCGTGTTAGAACTAACTTGTTAGAACTAACACTGTAGTCGCGTGTTAGAACTAACTTGTTAGAACTAACACTGTAGCCGCGTGTTAGAACTAACACTGTAGCTTGTTAGAACTAACATTGTAGCGTGTTAGAACTAACACTGTAGCCGTGTGTTAGAACTAACTTGTTAGAACTAACACTGTAGCCGCGTGTTAGAACTAACACTGTAGCGTTTAAGTCTCCTGATACTTCTCCCATTCCTTTGTAGGTAGTTTCATTTATGAAAGAAATTGGTTTTGATGGCAGAACCATAGGGAGAATATTATGTCGCTACCCAGAGATATTTTCTGCTAATGTCGACAATACTCTCAGGAGGAAAGTACAATTCCTCACAGATTTTGGCATCTTGAGAGGTCAACTTTCTCGTGTTATTCGAAAGTATCCCGAGCTTCTTATGTTAGACATCCATCAAACTTTACGTCCAAGGTATAAAAAGTGTCATGCTTATGAAGTTCTCTAACGTTTCTGTAATAAACATCATTTATGTTATTTTCCTTGAAGTTTTAGTTTCAAATGTGGAATTAGTCATATTACTTTACTCCATGCACGACTCTTTCCTGCTTATTCTGCATATGAGGCCAAGTTTTTTGTGGAAAGATCGGATCATATACCTTCTTGTGCCCAAATGCAGAACATGGTGCTCCCAATACAGGATTTTTGGTAAGATCGTTAGTGCACCAAGTAGACTTACTTCATTTTTTAATAAATTTATGGGGTTAAACTTGTAATTAGGTTTGTATGCCCGAAAATTCCATTAGGTCAATTACCATTAATTATTTCCCCCCCCAAAACCCCAGATCAATTATTTTTTTCTGTAAAAAATTCAAATTAGTGCGTGTTAGTTCTAATCTGCACAGTGTTGGTTCTATTCCGTAGAATGTTAGTTCTAATCTGCACAGTGTTAGTTTTGTTCTGTAGAGTGTTAGTTCTAATCTGCACAGTGTTAGTTCTATTCTGTAGAGTGTTAGTTCTAATCTGCACAGTGTTAGTTTTGTTCTGTAGAGTGTTAGTTCTAATCTGCACAGTGTTAGTTCTATTCTGTAGAGTGTTAGTTCTAATCTGCACAGTGTTAGTTCTATTCTGTAGCGTGTTAGTTCTAATCTGCACAGTGTTAGTTCTATTTTGTAGCGTGTTAGTTCTAATCTGCACAGTATTAGTTCTATTCTATACCATGTTAGTTCTAATTTATACCACATTAGTTCTATTTTATACCGTGCTAGTTCTAATTAATAACAAGTTAGTTCTATTTTATACCACATTAGTTCTAATTTTAACCATATTAGTTCTAATTTATAACAAGTTAGTTCTAATTTATAACAAATTAGTTCTAATTTATACCACGTTAGTTCTAATTTATACCAAGTTAGTTCTAATTTATACAATGTTAGTTCTATTTTATACCAAGTTAGTTCTATTTTATACTCCATGACAAAATCCAAGCAAAGATAAGAATACCAACATCAAATTTAGACTGCCTGATACTTTTGTACAAACCAATTTAGACTGCCTGATACTTAGTCTTATGTGTACAAACCAATTTAGACTGACTGATACTTTTGTAGGTATATAATGAAAAGACTGAATGGAGTTTTTGTAACATTTCAAGGACCAATCAAAATTTCTCAATTTATCATAGAACACATGACGTCAAGCGGCATTAAGTCAAATTTTGATACACGACACTTTTTGCAGGTCTGCATCTATAAGAAATCCAAATTATTTTGCCGGCATAGTAAAGGGCGAGACGGGGAGCGACGGCGAGCTACCGCGACGAGGTCGGGCGGAGGAGAGGAGGGGAGGCCGCGGCGGCGAACTCGGGGGAGGCTTGGGAGCCTGGGCGGAGGTGGCGACGGCGAGGAGGGCGAGGGCTAGAGCGACGAGCTTTAGAAAGCCATTGTTTTTAAAGAGAGAGAGAGAGAGAGAGAGAGAGAGAGAGAGAGAGAGAGAGAGAGAGAACTGGGTTTGAAGGATTGAGGAGAGGGGATAATGTTATTTTGGGGATTTTAGCTTAGTTGGCATGTAATAATTGTTAAAAAGGGGGTGCAGCACAAAATGTCACACTTCAAGGGGCTGAATCACATGGGGGAAACTAGGAGGGGCTGCAGCACATGAAGTTTCTGTTTTTGGGGCATGGACACATTTTTCCCTTAAATATATGCATCTTAAAAAATTATTCTTGAACATAAAATAATCAAGTGAATTATTTTTAAATCTGTTTTTATTTAACAATTTGAATTTGTTGTAAGCTGACATATTTTTGTTCTAAGTGGTTAGACACTGTTTTTTTTAACCAAATACTTTGTACCAAATTTTCAATAGTTTTCATGTTAATCCCGCTGCAACGTGCGGGTGTAAATTTTGCTTGTTATATAGAAAGGATTGATGACAGTCTTCTCGAACATCCATAAAACTTCATGATGATTTCTCAAATGAGAACCTTCAGTTTCAAGTGTCGTTGGTCACGAATTAAAACACACGTATCATCGCTAATAAGGGTAAAAATTCTAGAGATGGCTCTCTATAGAAAATCATATAGGGACAAAGAAGTCCGCTACCAACTCTAGATCAATGCAATCAATATACAGTATCATCGTAAATATGTAATCACTATTAGCGCGATCAGAATATTATTATAGTGTGTAATCACAAATATTGAACCAATTGGATCAGACTAATTTATCATCGCTATCTTTTTACGCACTACATGATTTTCTACATAATTTATCATCACTGTATGAACTCATTGCAGATAGCAACAAAGTATCATCCATATATATATGCTCACCCTACTTCCCACTGGAAGCATTCAGCTTCACTCTGCACCAAAGAACAACCAAAGCTATGTGATTCCCTTTCACAACTTCTAACAATCTCCTCCACCTTCAGATCACCATATTCTCTACAACACATAGCCAACGTTCTCCTATCCCTGCCATCAAGTTCCTCAACCAAACACCTAACGATCTCAATCTCTTCACCATTCAAAATCTCAATCAAACAATTACAATGCGCAATCCCGGGCTCAATCCCATACCTCTCCCTCATATCCCTAAAAACCTTAAAACCCTCGTCGACCATTCCCTCCCTCGCGCACGCGCACATCACGCCCACAAGTGTAACCTCGTCCGCCCTCACGTTCTCCTCCTCCATCTCTTTGAACAGCGTTATCGCCTCTCTTCCGCACCCGTGCACGCCCAATCCCGTGATCATTGAGTTCCATGTCGCCACGCTTCTCACAGGCATTTCATCGAACACCTTCACCGCGTCCTCCAAGCTCCCACACTTACTGTACATGTCTACCAACGCAGTGCCAACATAGACTCCTCTATTAAACCCGCCCGCCATTTTTGTGCGCAAACTCGTGAACCCATCTTCCGAGATTCAGGCTCCCAAGCTCAGAGCAGGCGATCAGAAGAGCGACGAGGGTGAACTCATTGGGCCTAACATTTTCCTCCATCATCCTCCGAAAGAGCTCGAATGCCTCCTCGGGCCTCCCGTTCCTCGCACATCCGTCGATCATCGCCGTCCAAGAAACCACATTCCTCTCCGGCATTCTCTCAAACACCTCCCGCGCCTCATCCAGCTCCCCGCATGCCAAAAGCCCCGAGAGAAGCGCCGTCCACGTGACGACGCTTCTCGCGCGCATTTTATCGAACACCTTGCGCCCACATTTCGGCTTCCCACACTGAAGATACAAACGCAAGAGCGTGTTTCGAAAATGCAGGTCGTCGTACAGTGACAGCTTGATCGCGAACCCGTGAACGACCCCAGCGAGGTTGTAATCAAGAACCAACGAGAGGGATTTAGCGACGAAGGTGAGGGTGAACTTGTCGGGTTTCGCGCCGGCGCGAAGCATGCGGACGAAGACTCGGACGGCGGCGAGGGGGGAGGAGTTGTCGGCGTGGGCCCGGATGAGGAGGTTCCATGAGAACGCCGGGGGCTCGCGGGGATGAGGGAGAAAGCCGCGGGAGCAGAGGGGGAGGCGGCACGGTGGAGGAGTAGAGGCGGAGGAGGAGGAGAGGACGGGGCGGGTCGGAGGAGAGGCCGCGGCGGACGGATGTTGGGCGTGGCATTGTTGGGTTTGGGCCAGTTAGGGTTAACGGGTTTTGAGGGGTTGAGGAGGGTTGAGGGCTTCTTTGGGGGTGCGAGGGGGTTGGAGGGAGGATGGAGGAAGAGCAGAGCCGATTTGGGCGTCCGAGGGAGGGGATTGGGAGGAGATTTGGGCATCTTTATGCTCTGGGTTGGGATCTTTATTCGGCCCGTGGGCGCTTGGTGGGCGGATTCATGGCCCATGACAAACCTGCATGTTTCGAATTCATTTTATGAATTATTTTAAGAGAGTTAAAAACCGCTTTTAAACAACGTCTACCAGATCTATCTATTATGGGTTTAAAATACATCTTTCATTTATAAGAAGGGTTAATATTACATAAACTCCCGAACTATTCGGGGAGTTGCAATAAACTTCTCAATCTGCTTTTTAGCTGACACTAAATGAAAGAGTTTTTTTTTTTCTGCATTTATCTTCAATTAGCACTATCAAATTCTCACATCTGCATTGTAATAAGCATGTGTCAAATAACATGAAAATAACTCCTTTAGTCATAAAAAATATCTAGTGTTTCCTTTTAATAAAAGGGTTTTTTTTTTATTTGGAATAAGAAGGAATTTTTGTCTTTTTTGTCATTTGCTTGCCCGATGATAACATTATGATTTTTAATTTTGGGGCTAATATAATGATTAAAGATACAACTTTTTAGGTAATAATTTATGTGGAAATAAAATGTTCAGTGGCACTATGTGTAATAACTCCTAAAGTTCAAGGGAGATTTTTAGTGATATATAAAAAAGAGTTGAGGGGGTGCTGTTGGGCAAACCCCTCAAAAATTTTACGGGATTTTTTTCTGTAATTAACCTTATAAGAACAATTTTCTTGGCTTTTTTGGTAACAATTTTGGAAAATATTTCAAGGCCCACCAAACAAACAGCGGATGTGGGCAGGCTGCCCTGTATTTTTTTGGTGTGACAGGGAACCCCCCAAAAACCAATTATACTTAATAGCCCTTTTTGTTGATTTTCGAAGACGAACTTTAAGAGAAAAGTTGAGGCGTTTCAACGCAAAGTACCCTTTTGTACCCAGTTCGTCCTTCCGCCCTTTCTCTCGTCCTCTCGTCTCTTGTCTTCTGTATCTTCTTCACTCGCAACTCCATTGCTTTCGAAGCCATTTTTCAAACCCTAGTTTCACTCAAAGCGGCTAGGAAATGCTAAATTGGAAAATGCGCCAAAGAAATTTAATAAAATGGCGAAGAACCGTAAGCTTTTAGCAAGCTGAGTGGCACAAACAAAGCGGAAAGGGTGGTCGTACACCGGCGTCGATCGCATCGATTGGCGCAGCAGGAATGCCAAAGTTATCCGCCTCCGCCTCTGCCTTGATATGCCGACGGCAATTCTGCTCCGAGCAATCCTCTGAGGATGAGGAGAGTAACGAGGCGCGGACCCTTTGAGCATGAAAGTCTGGATATTCGCGAAAGCAAGAGGAGACGCCGCTGGAGGATGTTGTCCATCTCAAAGAAGAAGTAAGTTCCCAAGGCAATTGAGGCGATTTTGAATTAATTAGTGTAAATGAGTGATTTTGATTTTAATTGAGGTTTATGGGTTCTTTTTTTTGAATAAATGGTGGTGAGAGACGTTTATTGAGTACGTGTAGAACCAAGTTTCGTAATTTTGGAGTAGATCTGACAATACGAAGTGTTATCAGTTTGGAACAAATGAATTGTAAATAATTCTCATTTTGTTTGATAGCTAGTTTTCAATGCATGTCCATAAATCTTGTTGTTGTAACGGTTTTATCGATAAGTGTCAGTATTACTATTATGTTATAAAACGAAATTTTGGACTCAGATAATCATTTACGGTTATTGTTACCTTTTGAGAGTTGAATGAACCTTGTTAAAGGAGTAAATAGTTGTTTATGCAGGACGGCTACGACGAAGGTGATATACGGCCTATGTTGCCTGTCATTGGATCATATTGTACTTTCATGCAAAGACTTCAACCAAAACTGAAAGCAGTTGGCATTGGGATGCTAACAAGGGCAGTAACTTTGAGCACTAGTGTAATTCTTCGGACCTCAGCTTTTACGTGATTCGACGGGCACTAGAGCATGTGCTCAGCCATTTGTTTGGCCGAAACTGATGAATTCTTATTTCTGATCCCATAAGCGG